>NW_017675617.1:15194-30528 GCF_001879085.1 Nicotiana attenuata
TATCAACACTGCCCCTCTTACCCGGGAGGATGAAGAGTTTCTGGGTAATGAAATGATGGCCAATTTGACCGGAGAGATGTTTTGAAAGATGGGGCCGGACTCCGGTCTTCGAGCTGCCTACATATCCTTGGTATTACAGGAATCAGGACATGTGTAGTTCTGGGATCATCTGCGGAATATGCCGATGAAATTGTTGCAAGAACGGACACGCGATGCCGAAGCAGCTAGGGGAGCGGTTATGGTTTGTGACAGTTGGAGGGAACTGGAGCGAGAACGTTCCCGCTAGGATAGCAGTTGCTTACTGGTTACCTGCAGATAAAAGATGCTACAAACACGTATTTGTAAAAACTTAAACATGATGCAAATTCCTTTTGGACCATGAAAGTTGCCTTTGGACGATTAAAGATGACGTCCTTTGACCATGACATTCTGGGCCATGAATTGTTTAGTGAGGGATTTGCAAGCCATGAAATGATGTTCTCGGGCCATGAAAATGGTGCCTCCAAACCATGACGCCTTTGAATAATGATATGCAATTTTGAGAGATCCTCAGGCCATGGCATGGTGTTTTCCGGCTATCAGGATGATGCCTTTAGACTATGATGCCTTTGGATAGATTGGCGATATTCGAGCCCATGATATGCAATAGTATGATGTTCACAAGACAAGGCTTAGTCTTGTGAAATGGAGGGCAGAGCTTAGCCCGATCGAAAAGCAAATAAATAGTACTAAAAAAATAGAACAATATTTGTGCAAGGAGGGATACTGTTTGGTTCCATGCAGACGGCAAGGCAAGGATTAGCCTTATGCAAATATGGAGGCAGGGATTATCCTTATGGAGTCAACGATTAGACTCATGCAAAATAGGGAGTCAGTGATTAGACTTGTGCAAGTATGGAGGCAGGGATTAGCCTCATGAAAGTATGGAGGCAAGGATTAGCCTCATGTAAGTATGGAGGCAAGGATTAGCCTCATGCAAGTATGGAGGCAAGGATTAGCCTCATACAAGTATGGAGGCAAGGATTAGCCTCATGCAAGTGTAGAGTCAAGGATTAGACTCATGCAAATAGGGAGGCAAGGATTAGCCTTATGCAGGATGGAGTCAAGGATTAGACTCATGCAAATGGGGAGGCAAGGATTAGCCTTATGCAAATATGGAGTCAAGGATTAGACTCATGCAAATGGAGACAAGGATTAGTCTCATGNGGGAGCGGTACGGTTTGTGACAGTTGGAGGGAACTGGAGCGAGAACGCTCCCGCTAGGATAGCAGTTGCTGACTGGTTACCTGCAGATAAAAGATGCTACAAACACGTATTTGCAAAAACTTAAACATGATGCAAATTCCTTTTGGACCATGAAAGTTGCCTTTGGACGATTAAAGATGACGTCCTTGGACCATGACATTCTGGGCCATGAATTGTTTAGTGAGGGATTTGCAAGCCATGAAATGATGTTCTCTGGCCATAAAAATGGTGCCTCCAAACCATGACGCCTTTGAATAATGATATGCAATTTTGAGAGATCCTCAGGCCATGGCATGGTGTTTTCCGGCTATCAGGATGATGCCTTTAGACTATGATGCCTTTGGATAGATTGGCGATATTCGAGCCCATGATATGCAATAGTATGATGTTCACAAGACAAGGCTTAGTCTTGTGAAATGGAGGGCAGAGCTTAGTCTTGTGATAAGGCTTAGTCTTGTGATATGCAATAGTATGATGTTCACAAGACAAGGCTTAGTCTTGTGAAATGGAGGGCAGAGCTTAGCCCGATCGAAAAGCAAATAAATAGTACTAAAAAAATAGAACAATATTTGTGCAAGGAGGGATAGTGTTTGGTTCCATGCAGACGGCAAGGCAAGGATTAGCCTTATGCAAATATGGAGGTAGGGATTATCCTTATGGAGTCAACGATTAGACTCATGCAAAATAGGGAGTCAGTGATTAGACTTGTGCAAGTATGGAGGCAGGGATTAGCCTCATGAAAGTATGGAGGCAAGGATTAGCCTCATGTAAGTATGGAGGCAAGGATTAGCCTCATGCAAGTATGGAGGCAAGGATTAGCCTCATGCAAGTGTAGAGTCAAGGATTAGACTCATGCAAATAGGGAGGCAAGGATTAGCCTTATGCAGGATGGAGTCAAGGATTAGACTCATGCAAATGGGGAGGCAAGGATTAGCCTTATGCAAATATGGAGTCAAGGATTAGACTCATGCAAATGGAGACAAGGATTAGGCTCATGCAAGATAGAGTCAAGGATTAGACTCATGCAAATAGGGATGCAAGGATTAGCCTTATGCAGGATGGAGTCAAGGATTAGACTCATGCGAATGGGGAGGCAAGGATTAGCCTCATGAAGGATGGAGTTAAGGATTAGACTCATGCAAATGGGGAGGAAAGGATTAGCCTCATGGAGTCAGGGATTACACTCATGCAAATAGGGAGTCAAGGATTAGACTCATGCAAATGGGGAGGCAAGGATTAACCTCATGCGAATATGGAGGCAAGGATTAGCCTCATGCAAGATAGAGAGGCAAGGATTAGCTTCATGCAAATAGGGAGTCAAGGGTTAGACTCATGCGAGTATGGAGGCAAGGATTAGCCTCATGGAGTCAGGGATTAGACTCATGCAAATAGGGAGTCAAGGATTAGACCCATGCAAATGTGCGGGACAAGGATTAGTCCCATGCAAAGAGCAAAAAGTAAATAAGGGTAGCATATGTCTTAGCTAGAGATGTATTCGGTGATTGATAGCGGTCTTGCTACGTGGATGTTACCGTTACGTCAGATGTGCCTGCGTTCAAAGAAAGATTGTAAGTTTTGTGGGGGGGAGGTCGGTTCGTGCTTCTGTTGGCTGGCTTTGCTTTGCTCCATTATGCAAGCCTTTCGAGTTCCCCTGGGTGATACTTGACAGTAATGGAAATAGGTCTTTCGAAAATATGTAATTATTGATGAAAAATAGAGTTATCATTAAAAAAAAATAGTGAAATATCACATTATTTTAGATGAACTAGTGACTGTAACACATTTCAGAGACATTGCAACTCTCTCATATCGGAATTTTGAGGGTCCTCCTCAAAATTCTGCCCCAGTTTGGTGGATGATCTCTGACCGTTTGCATACAATAGGCCTTGCTGGACTCCCTTCGAAATTTTGAGAATTCCTTCTCAAAATTCGGCCCCAGTTTCCTAACTGATTGTTGACCGTCTAATACATGTTGGCGCGGCCAGACTTGCTCCAGAATTTTCAGGGTCTTCCTCAAAATTCTGCCCCAGTTTCTGATCTTGGGAGAAATGAAAATTTTATTATGAAGAAATGTAAAACAATCTAAGCATAGTATCTTTTGACTGCGTCTGAATTGATTGGTTTTGGCCAGATTTCCCTGTCCATTTCTGCGAGTATGAGTGCTCCTCCTGTTAGTACCCTGTGAACCATGTATGGACCCTACTAGTTGGGAGAGAATTTCCCTTTGGCTTCATCTTGATGCGGGAAGATTTTCTTCAATACCAGTTGCCCTGGTGCGAGATGCCTTGGTTTGACTCTTTTGTTGAAAGCTCTGGACATTCTGTTCTGATAAAGTTGGCCGTGACATACTGCGTTCATCCTCTTTCCATCGATAAGGGCCAATTGTTCATAGCGACTCTTTATCCACTCTGCATCACTGAGTTCAGCTTCCTGTATGACTCTTAAAGAAGGAATCTCCACCTCGGTTGGGATGACAGCCTCGATACCATAAACTAACACGTAGGGAGTTGCCCCAGTTGATGTGCGAACCGTGGTGCGGTACCCTAACAGGGCAAAGGGTAACTTCTCGTGCCATTGTTTGTGGTTCTCTACCATTTTCCTTAGTATCTTCTTGATGTTTTTGTTGCGGCTTCTACGGATCCATTAATTTGAGGTCTGTAGGCTGTGGAATTCTTGTGCTTGATTTTGAAAGCTTCACATATAGCTTTCATCAGATCACTGTTAAGATTGGCGGCGTTGTCAGTAATAATGGACTCGGGAACTCTAAGTCGGCAGACAATACGATCCTTGACAAAATCAGGGACGACCTTCTTGGTTACGGCTTTGTAAGACGCAACTTCGACCCATTTCGTGAGTCATCGATGGCGACCAGAATAAACCTGTGTCCTTTTGAAGCAGTGGGCTCAATTCGACCAATAACATCCATTCCCTAGGCAACGAATGGCCAAGGTGAGCTTGTTGCATTGAGCTCGTTTGGCGGCACTTTTATCATGTCGGCATGCACTTGATATCGAAAGCATTTGCGGACATACTGAATGCAATCCGTCTCCATGGTCATCCAGAAGTAACCTGCCTGAGTATCTTCTTAGACAAGACGAAACCATTCATGTGTGGACCACAGGTCCCTGCATGCACATCTTCAAGCAGCTTAGAAGCTTCCTTTGCGTCAACACATCTTAGTAGACCCAAATCAGGAGTTCTTCTGTACAAGTTCCCTCCGCTGTGGAAGAAGTGATTTGACAGTCTCCGGAGTGTGCGTTTCTGAGTGTGATTTGCATGCTCCGGGTATTCTCCTTTTGATAAATATTCTTTGATGTCGTGGAACCAAGGCTTTCCATCCGATTCTTCCTCGACATGAGCACAATATGCCAGCTGATTGTAGATCCTCACGGGAATGGGATCGATGTAGTTCTTATCTGGATGTTGTATCATGGATGNTTGTGGGGGGGAGGTCGGTTCGTGCTTCTGTTTGGCTGGCTTTGCTTTGCTCCATTATGCAAGCCTTTCGAGTTCCCCTGGGTGATACTTGACAGTAATGGAAATAGGTACTTTCGAAAATATGTAATTATTGATGAAAAATAGAGTTATACATTAAAAAAAAATAGTGAAATATCACATTATTTTAGATGAACTAGTGACTGTAACACATTTCAGAGACATTGCAACTCTCTCATATCGGAATTTTGAGGGTCCTCCTCAAAATTCTGCCCCAGTTTGGTGGATGATCTCTGACCGTTTGCATACAATAGGCCTTGCTGGACTCCCTTCGAAATTTTGAGAATTCCTTCTCAAAATTCGGCCCCAGTTTCCTAACTGATTGTTGACCGTCTAATACATGTTGGCGCGGCCAGACTTGCTCCAGAATTTTCAGGGTCTTCCTCAAAATTCTGCCCCAGTTTCTGATCTTGGGAGAAATGAAAATTTTATTATGAAGAAATGTAAAACAATCTAAGCATAGTATCTTTTGACTGCGTCTGAATTGATTGGTTTTGGCCAGATTTCCCTGTCCATTTCTGCGAGTATGAGTGCTCCTCCTGTTAGTACCCTGTGAACCATGTATGGACCCTACTAGTTGGGAGAGAATTTCCCTTTGGCTTCATCTTGATGCGGGAAGATTTTCTTCAATACCAGTTGCCCTGGTGCGAGATGCCTTGGTTTGACTCTTTTGTTGAAAGCTCTGGACATTCTGTTCTGATAAAGTTGGCCGTGACATACTGCGTTCATCCTCTTTTCATCGATAAGGGCCAATTGTTCATAGCGACTCTTTATCCACTCTGCATCACTGAGTTCAGCTTCCTGTATGACTCTTAAAGAAGGAATCTCCACCTCGGTTGGGATGACAGCCTCGATACCATAAACTAACACGTAGGGAGTTGCCCCAGTTGATGTGCGAACCGTGGTGCGGTACCCTATCAGGGCAAAGGGTAACTTCTCGTGCCATTGTTTGTGGTTCTCTACCATTTTCCTTAGTATCTTCTTGATGTTTTTGTTGCGGCTTCTACGGATCCATTAATTTGAGGTCTGGAGGCTGTGGAATTCTTGTGCTTGATTTTGAAAGCTTCACATATAGCTTTCATCAGATCACTGTTGAGATTGGCGGCGTTGTCAGTAATAATAGACTCGGGAACTCTAAGTCGGCAGACAATACGATCCTTGACAAAATCAGGGACGACCTTCTTGGTTACGGCTTTGTAAGACGCAACTTCGACCCATTTCGTGAGTCATCGATGTAGTTCTTATCTGGATGTTGTATCATGGATGACAAAGTGGCCAATGCATCGGCAAACTCGTTCTGAATTCTGGGCACATGTCGAAATTCTATCTTTGTAAACCTCTTTCTCAATTCCTGCACATGGTGCAGATACGGCAATATCTTGGAATTCTTGGTGGCCCACTCTCCTTGTACCTGGTGCACAAGCAAATCTGAATCACCGATCACCAGCAACTCCTGAATGTTCATGCCGACTGCCATGTTGAGTCCTAATATGCAGGCTTCATACTCCGCCATGTTGTTAGTGCAGGGAAATTTAAGTTTAGCAGATACCGGATAATGTTGACCCGTTTCTGATACCAAAACTGCTCCTATGCCCACTCCTTCGAAATTTGAGGCTCCGCCAAAGAACATCCTCTAACCTTCATATGCTTCGGTTATGTCTTCTCCCACGAATGACACCTCTTCATCAGGAAAATATGTTTTCAAGGGTTTGTATTCTCTTTCCACCGGATTCTCAGCAAGATGATCCGCCAATGCTTATCCTTTGATCGCCTTTTGAGTTACGTAGATGATATCGAACTCACTCAACAATATCTGCCATTTGGCCAATTTTTCGGTCGGCATGGTTTTCTGAAATATATATTTCAAAGGGTCCATCCTGGATATGAGGTATGTAGTATAGGCACAGAAGTAATGCCGCAATTTCTGAGCTGTCCAGATCAAAGCACAGCAAGTGCGTTCAAGCAGAGAGTACCGTGCTTCGTAAGGTGTGAACTTCTTGCTCAAGTAGTATATGGCCTGCTCCTTCCTTCCTGTCCCGTCATGTTGTCCCAAAACACATCCAAAAGCTCCATCTAGTATGGATAGATAGAGTAGCAAAGGTCGTCCTGGTTCTGGCGGAACCAGAACTGGTGGTGTGGACAGGTATTCCTTGATCTTGTCAAAAGCTTTCTGACAATCCTCTGTCCAGCTTGTTTCAGCATCTTTCTTCAGCATCTTGAAGATGGGTTCACATATGATTGTGGATTGTGCTATGAAGCGGCTGATGTAGTTGAGACGCCCTAGGAAGCTCATCACATCCTTTTTGCTTTTAGGTGGCGGTAACTCCTGAATCACCTTGACTTTAGATGGATCCAGCTCAATCCCTCAACGACTGATAATGAATCCCAATAGTTTTCCTACGGGAACCCCGAATGTGCATTTTGCGGGGTTCAATTTCAAGTTGTATCTCCTTAGCCTGTCAAAGAACTTCCTCAAGTCTGCTATGTGATCTGTGGCCCTCTTGGATTTGATAATGACATCGTCCACATACACCTTTATTTCTTTGTGTATCATATCATGGAAGATGGTTGTCATGGCCCTCATGTAAGTGGCGCCAGCGTTCTTCAAACCGAATGGCATCATCTTGTAACAGTATACACCCCAAGGTGTAATAAAAGCTGTCTTCTCTGCATCTTCTTCATCCATCCAAATCTGGTGATAACCCGCGAAGCAATCTACAAAGGATTGGAGTTCATGCTTGGCACAGTTATAGATTAGGATGTGTATATTTGGTAGTGGGAAGTCGTGTTTGGGACTTGCTCTATTTAGATCTCGGTAATCGACACATACTCGGACTTTCCCATCCTTCATAGGAACTGGCACAATGTTAGCTAACTAGGTTGGGTACTCAACCACCCTGAGAACTTTGGTTTTGATCTGCTTGGTAACTTCCTCCTTGATTTTCAGGCTCATGTCTGGTTTGAACTTTCTGAGTTTCTGCTTGACTGGCAGACACATGGGATTAGTGGGCAACTTGTGAGCCACTATGGACGTGCTCAAACCAGTCATGTCATCATATGACCATGCGAATATGTCCTCATACTCTCTTAGGAACCACACGTACTCTTCTTTCTCTGTTGGTGACAAGTGAATACTGATGCGGGTCTCCTTGACGGTCTTGGCGTCTCCCAAATTTACTGCTTCAGTCTCGTCCAGATTGGACTTAGGCTTATTCTCAAAATTTTCAACGTCCCTGACAATTTCCTCAGGTATCTCATCCTCTTCCTCTGAATCACTATTCTCATGTTGCGTTGCCTCATTACATGTAACAGTTACTGGTTCATCAGGAAAAGTAATAATAATGTTGTAGAAAAGAAAAATGTAAAGATAGTAGTGAATAATAAAGAGAAAATTCATTTGATTAAAACTTGAAGAAAATTGTTTAGACAAAGCACAACTCGATAAATCGAGAATTCATTTTTAAACAAGTAACACTTAAAACAAAATTACGGAAATCCTAAATGCCTAGAATGGCTTATAGAAGTAAATTCTGCCAAGCTACCCAGGGACTCGGCGGGCTCGGGATGGTGTGGCGGTCCAGTTCCTGAGAACGGCTCCCTTCTCTATAGTCTGAATAGTGAGGCCTTCTTCCTCCTCCTCCTCAATTATGGCACTGCAATCCATGTCCTCATCTTCCAAGAACAAATTCTTCAACCCTGCTAGCGCTTCTTCTTCCGCGGTCCCCCATATTGTGTCAGCTTGGTGAAAAGCTTGTTCCAGACGTGGCACTGGCTGCTCAAGTGGGTAATATGGTCCGCGCCACGGAGGCGACCAATTCCTGTATTCTTGCCATGTGTACTGGTATCCGAGCCCAAAGGTAGTACCATGATTTTTCAGCTGTATCGGTTTGGTGATACCTTGGAGGTTCTTTCCCAATCCTTTGCCGGGTTCATATCCAGACCATGCTAATATACTTTCTATCTTGTTACTCCACCACTTGTCCTTCTCGACAGCATTGACCCGTTCGATGTGATGGTAGGTTTCCCCTCCTAGCCTTCTTCTATGTCCAATGGCCGGGATGGTCTGACTAGTGTAGATGGGGTTACTTCCATCTCCATGAATGATTACCTCTTGGCGGTTCCATTCAAACTTCACGGCTTGATGTAGCGTGGAAGGCACGGCTCCAGCAGCATGGATCCATGGCCGGCCCAACAGAAGGTTATATGAGGCTGGTATGTCAAGTACTTGAAATTCAACGTCGAACCAAGTTGGCCCCATTTGCAAACAAAGGTTGATTTCCCCGATCGTGGCCCTCTGGGACCCATCGAAAGCCTTCACATTCATGCTTCCTGCCCGTATCTCATGGAAACCTTTGTCCAACCTTTTCAGAGTGTCCAATGGACAAATGTTTAGGCTCGAACCTCCATCAACCAAGATCCTAGAAATGACTTGTCTTCAAATAGCACCGTAATATGCCATGCTTGATTGTGATTCCGTCCCTCGGGTGGCATCTTCGTGGAAGATGATCTTATGACTTTCTAGTACTTGCCCAACCATGTTGGCCATTTCTTCGTCGGTGATGTTATTGGGTACGTAAACCTCGCTCAACACTTTCATTAAGGCGTTCTTGTGCGCCTCTAAATTCTGCAAGAGTGATAGGAAGGATATCTGAGCAGGGACTTTGTTCAGATGGTCAACAACAGAGTACTCCTTTGCCTGTACTTTCCTCCACAGGTCATCTGGCCCAGTCTCAATGATAGGCTGCCTAGCAGTGGCCTCCTTACTTGGACCTCCCAAGTGTTCAGGTGTATAGACTCTCCCGGTTCTAGTCATTCCTTGTGCAGCGTCAGATTCCTCTACCTTGGCCTTCCCCTTCCGCCGAGCCTCGGCGACATAATCCTATGATATTGCTTTTGAGTTGAATGGGGGTGTGGTTGATACTATCACAATGAAGGGTGTGACCACCTCTACTTCAAATTGAGTGAGGGTGGTTACGGGCGGAGCCACTTCTACCTCAAATGGCACTGATGTAGTTATCTCAGCCTCGATCGGTGCCTGAGTCTGAACCACAATAGGAGTAAGTGTAACTGCAACCTTAGAGTCATCGCCTTCTCCAATAAGCCCGATCGACCCCTCAGGGTCCCATTCTTCATTTGTCTCTATCACATGTATACCATCACCTCTGTGATCAGGGAGGGGATTGTTGCGGACATTAGGTGCAGCTTCCTTTGCTTGTATGACCTTGTTGTTAATTAGCGTTTGGATCTTATCCTTCAATGTCCGGCACTCAGCAGTGGTGTGCCCTTTCATACCAGAATGGTATGCACAAGTTTTGTTTGGATTGACCCACTGGGATGGATTTTCTAATGCCACAGCAGGAACAGGAGTGACATAATCGGCAGCTTTCAACCTTTCATATAATTGGTCGATGGGCTCAGCAATGGCGATATACTGTCTGGGTAGCTTGCGGTCAAAGTTTGGTCGTGGTCTTGGATAATTTTGACGAGTTGGTGGTGATTGGAAGTGGGATGGTTGGGAGTTATAGGTGTGATGGACAGAGGCTGGTTGGGAGTATCTAGGAGATGAAGGTTGGTATGGGGGCGGTGATGCTTGGTATGTGGGTGGAGGTGTTTGATATGTGGGTGTAGGTGTTTGAAATGTGGGTGGAGGTGTTTGATAGACAAGTGGAGATTTTGGGCCCTGGGCTACCATTACTGCCCAAACATCTCTCTTCTTCGATATGCCACCTGACTGTAGTGCTTTATTCGTGGCTTGCAAAGCCTCGAAGTTTGTTACCATTCCGCTCTTGATCCCTTCTTCAATTCTTTCTCCGAGTTTGATGATGTCAAAGAATTTGTGATTTTCGATAACTATCAGCCTCTCATAATATTGCGGGTCCTATGCCCTGACGAAGAATTTATTCATCTGTTCTTCGTCCAAAGATGGCCTGACCTTAGCCGCTTACGACCTCCAACGAGTAGCATATTCACGGAACGTCTCAGTGGGTTTCTTCTTAAGATTCTGAATGTAGAAGACATCCGGTGCATTCTCTATGTTGAACCTGTACCGGTCCATGAAATCTGATGCCATGCTTACCCAATTTGACCACTTCTTAGGATTTTGGCTGATATACCAAGACAACGCGTCCCCAGTAAGGCTCCTCATAAAGAGCTTCATTCTGATTTTTTCATCTTTCCCGACCTTGACAAGTTTGTCACAATAAGTCCTTAGATGAACCCTGGGATCACCTGTACCATCGAACATTTTGAACTTGGGAGGTTTGTACCCCTCTAGTAGTTCGACATCCGGCTGTATGCACAGGTCCTCATAGTTCAAACCCTCTATTCCTCTGTCGCCCTCAACACTTTGAACTCGGATTGTTAACTTCTTGAGTTCTTCAGCCATGTTTTGGATGAGCAAATACTTTTCGGAGGGTTCCGATGTACAGGAGATTGGTTGGGTGGAATGAGGTATGGTTTCCACATAGATGGGGTTGCTTTGATGGGTGCCAGGGACTTGGGTGTAGTGATGGTCATTGATGGAGTTTTGTGGATCAGGAATGAGTGGTGGTGTGCTTTGGGGAGTATGGTAAGTGGAGGCTGGCGGGTAATGAATTGGTTGATGGTGTTGCTGCAGCGGAGCTGGTATTGGTAAGGGATTGAGAGTTGAGGTGGGGTTGTGTAATGATATGGTGCAGGAGGGTTTTGTGGATGTTGGTTTGGTGTGTTTTGGGGAGGTGCTGGGTTCATTGTGTTTTGTTGGTTGATGTCGGGGACATTCAGAGTAAGTGACAAGTTTGCCAAGTTGCGAACCTGCTCAAGTTCTCCTTGCAGTTCCAGTATCTTTTGCTCCAGTCTTAAAACCAGATCATTTGGGCCGGAGTACTACGGCCGTCGGAGGTTTATGCATTCTCAATATTCTCCTTTCGGATACCACTTAAATCGTCCAACTTTGCCTTTCCTTTGCCTTTTGTATTGCTTGGAGGAGGAGGAGGTGGAGGGCCTCTGGATCTGGTGTGATATGCTGATGAGGCCAGTATAATTGAACCAGCCTAAGGGGAGGGGAATAATAATAAAAACTAAGCAAAAACAAAATGTAACAAGTCAGTGAGGATCCTGAAATGTTTACAGTATTTAAACACATATTGCGGAAATATAAATTCGCGTCTTAATTTGGGAGCCTCGTTGTGCCCGAGGTAGGCCTAGCGACAAATAGATTTGGAGAACTTTTAATGCCAATAAATGCTTCATTTCATAATGTAAACGATAGATGAATCCCAAAACGTCACTAAGATAATAATAAAATGAGTTACTACTGGCACTTGGCCTTATTACATATTAGGAAAAGCAAAAAAAAAAAAATAAGTCTCGCCTATTTGGTCCCAGAAGGACCTTCCCTAGATTCGATCTTCCGGACTCCATCATAGAGATCTCCCAGCTCGCGCAGCCCTAGCAGCATGTAGGCCCTGGCCAGATGTCCTCCTTCAGCTCCTTCAGCGTTCTGGCAATTCTCAATTCTCTTTATGACCTTGCTTTCCAACTCCACTATTCCTCGCTCCAGATATTCCAGTTTCCTGTTGGAAGTGACTGGCATCCCTTTCCATTCCTCGATCAACCTCACATTCCTCTCATGTATTTCCCGGTGCTCATTCTCAGAGTCATGGACCCTCTTGCGCAACCTGTTGTACTTGACCTAAGCTTCAGCTTCCTCATCTATGATTCTGTTCCCTCGACCGGCCCCTGCTGTCACCATTCCTTACAGATTGTCCTCCAACCATGCCGGGTAGAGAGGCTCGCACCCTGCATGATACCTGTCTGGCTCGACGGTGTTCTTTTCCACGATGATTTTGCAGTGCCACATGTGCTAAGCCTGGCACTTATAAGGGACGTCGTTGTCTTGAAAGTCTGCCCTGAAATGACTCATCCTGACAACCCTTGGTACAACCTGCTTCGGCCTGCTTGCCTCATAACTCGCATAGGTACATATGGGTATATCCATCTCAACCCGATTAGCACCAAGTGCGGAGCATCCCTGGATCTGATAATAAACTCGTCTGTCGGGAACCATTCAACCATCCATTGCACCTGTTCCTCGGTTAGATTGTCGAAGAACTCTATCCATTCCTTGGCGCTTTCCGGGTGAGCAAATCTATCTGGAATGTAAGTCATGTGCTTGGGGTGATGGAAAGCAATGTGATCGTTCCAAGCCCTTCGCGGGAATTCTTGGCGATAGTGACCCTTTTGGAAATGCTCCAACAACCGCAATTGCAGTAATTAGTTGCAACCCTCAAAATGATTTACCCCTCTTTGACAATGCTCCAGAGCCCTATAGATGTCGGCTACGAACATGGGGACTAGGGTATACGCCTGTCCATTAATCCCTTCCATCAAAGTCTTTGCAACCATAGCCAACCTAGTGTGAATTCTTCCCTTCTTCATTGGGAACACTATCAGGCCTAGGAAACACACAATGAATACAAATAACCTGCGGTGGATGTGACCCAGAGACATGAGCGAGATCTCATCATGGTAGGTGCGAAAAGATTTGCTATGGCCATACCTCTCGTACAGGTATTCGAAAGGTATATAATATTCCTTCAAGCACACTAAGTCGACATTCTTCTTCAACCTCATCATCTTCAAAAATCCCATGTCCGTACAGTTTTCTGGTACGAATAGCCCAGGACTGTCCCAAGTTAATCCCGCAAGCCCTCCAATTTCCTCCAGAAGCGGCGTCATTTCTATGTCGCCGAAACGAAACACTGCCCTCCCACTATCCCAGTATAAGGTGGCAGCTTCTATCAGTTTGTTGTTTGGCTCAATATACAGCAAGGAGGGCAGGTTACCCAGGTACTTCCTCACATATTTCTTGTCACTTGAGGAAAGGTCCTCCCACCAATCAAGCAGTAATGATGGGATGTTGCTAACCATACCGAACCTGGGGACCTCGTGCCTCATTTCCTGCAAAACAAAAGGTTAGACCTTACCCCCACCAGACTCGACTATTTATACATTTGTGATCAACATATCGGCATTTAGTGTCGATGCCCCCTTTTTCTCGCGAAATCGGGTTTATGACATTTGGGCGGACGACTCTTTTCCTTTTGGGAATCGGGTTTGCAATATAGAAGAGTCGCCACCTAATGATTAAGTGCATTAGGACACTAAAAATGAATTTGATTTTGAAAACCAGAGGTTGGGTAAGGGCTTGAAATTATCTCGAGGGGAAGGTGTTAGGCACCCCTCAAGATCCACCAATGTGGTTCCCGTCCATGCTACAATTGTGACTTTAAATACAAACAACAAGTAATCAAGCAAGCATTGTAAATACTAGGTAACTTTCACATAACGGTTGCAAATAAAAGAAGTACAAGAGGTTTAAAGAGTGCTGAAATTTAGAAGAAGGTAGTTTTATAATTAAAGAAAGATACACAAATAAAGGAGAAGAGGTCAAATAACTGATGCAATTAATTCGAAAAAAAAAGTGAAAGAGGCGGAAGTTTGGGGGGAAACAGTACTGAAAATCAAACAATTAAAAGAGAGATTTTGCATAGTAAGTACAAGTGATTGAAGTAAAAGAAGAAGTTAAAGAAAATGAAAACTAAATAGCTTTAAAATTCTGGAAAAAGGAAGTAAACAAGTAAAGAGGGAGGGGAGTCCTAGGTTTATAAATAACACGGATCACCCCACACAACACCCGATAACCATTTATACACGTGGTGTTATCGCGTGGTCATCATATCCATGTCTACCCTTACCCACCCCGTTAAGGTATTAAATCGCGGAATGGTCTCGTTACTTATTGCATGCTATTACCCGTCCCAATCCTATCAGCCCCGGAGGTATTAGGGACTACTAGTCCTAAAGGGGAGGGAAAATTGGCTTTTAGAGTTTAAAAGGGACAAAAGTCTAAGGCTACATTCAAAAAATACATGACAAGTATGGGGAAGCATAAAGGAAGCATGCTTAGAACTCAAACAAAGTCAGGTAAAGCAAACAAAATTTAAGAACTCAGTAGGAAACACGTACAGTAGAAAAATACTGAAAATATAGCAAAGAACAGATAGAAGAACATAACAAAGATTAACATGCGAGCCCAGTCTAAAGGCACGGTAGAATACAAAGATATAGAAGAATCATGTATAGTAGGAAGAAAACAGAAGAACAACACATGCGTGGTAGAGAAGGAAAACACACGAGCATAATATAGACAAACACACATAAAGAAAAGAATCAGAAAGATGTTTTGAAAACCTTTCAGAAACCCTAAATCGAAGAGAAACAATTTTGAAAGAAAAGATTGGGGAAAACACTTAAAAAATCCAGTAGAACACAAATATATCACAGATCTAAGAAAACAAACAAAGAAAAACCTCGAATAGCTTAGAATTTCGGAGAAACCCCGAAATGAGAAAGGCTCGGAAGAAACTCCGATCTGGAGTCGGATGAGGTGGGAAATAGGCTCCTAATGCTTGAATACGCCTGAGCATGGCCCCATCAAGGTCAGACCTCAAAGCTTCGAACACCCATGGTCTAATGGTGGAGGGGGGTGAGTACAGACCATCCGTGGCCTGAGAAGCCATGGTTTCCGGTGAAAGTACGGTGGAAAAGGGTC
>NW_017675617.1:39636-56154 GCF_001879085.1 Nicotiana attenuata
TGAGACAAGAATAATAAGAGTAAGATTTATAAGAAAACTTAAATACTTTAATAAATTCCATAAATGTTTTGATCATCGGAGCTCTTTCTTGTGAGAAATAAAAATGCGAAAGGAAAATAAACTAGTAAAATAAAATAGCGCGTGGCGCTTTGTTCAGCCTTGCTACCCCGAGGCACGCTGGGGTCTGGTGGTTCTGACGGTCCAGTTGTCGAGGCATGCTCATCTGTTCACAGCCTGTATAGAAGGGCCTTCCTCCCCCTCCTCCTCAAAAATGACACAGCAGTCCATATCATCATCTTCCAAGAACAAGTTCCTCATTGCTGCTAATGTTTCCTCTTCTTCTGACCCATAGATGACTTCGGCTGGTTGAAAAGTCTGCTCCAAACAGGGTATCGGCTTCTCCAATGGATAGTAAGGACCGCGCCAGGGTGGCGACCATTCCTTGAATTCTTTCCAGGGATACTCATATCCCAATCCGAAGGTGGTGCCGTGCTTCTTGAGCTTGATGGGCTTAGCGATTCCTTGGAGATTCTTGCCAAGTCCCTTGCCAGGTTCATACCCGCTCCAATTCAATATGCTTTCAATTTTGTCGTCCCACCATTTGTCTTTATCGACGGCGTTGACTCGCTCGATGTGGTGGTAAGTTTCCCCACCTATTCTTCTTCTTCCTCCAATTGCTGGAATGGTCTGGCGAGTATATATGGGATTACTACCGTCACCATCAATGATCACCTCCTGATGATTCCACTCAAATTTCTCTGCCTGATGTAGTGTTGATGCCACGGACCCGACGGCATGAATCCATGGTCGTCCTAACAGTAGATTGTAAGATGTCGGCACGTCTATCACTTGAAAATCAACATCAAACCAAGTAGGACCCATTTGCAACCGTAAGCTAATTTCCCTAATAGTGGACATTTGAGAACCGTCTAAAGCCTTAACGTTGATGGCCCCATCCTTGATTTCATGCAGCCCTTTTCCTAATGTCCTGAGTGTTACCAACGGACAAATATTAAGACTGGACCCTCCATCGACCAGGATCCTGGTAATAAAATAATCTACACACTGCACAGTGATGTGCAATGCCTTATTATAACTCAATCCTTCCGGTGGCAGCTCATCCTCGTGGAAGGTGATTTTGTGACTCTCCAACACTTGACCTACCATGTTTGCCATTTCTCCTCCAGTGATGTTACTTGGTACATATGCCTTACTCATCACCTTCAACAAGGCATTTTTGTGTGCATCGGAACTCTGTAGCAAAGCCAGGATAGAGATCTGGGCCGGTGTTTTGTTCAGCTGTCAATGACCGAGTACTCCTTGGCTTGTATCTTTATCCAGAGATCATCGGGCATGGTTTCAATGATGGCTTGTCGACCAGAGGTCTGCTTACTTGACTCAGCCAAGTGTTCTGGGATATAAACTCTGCCGGTTCTTGTCATACCCTGTGCTGTAACCGCTTCCCCAAACTTGGCCTTCCCTTTACTTCTTGCCTCGGCTGTGTAGTCCCATGGTATGGCTTTTGTGTGGAATGGTGTTGTAGCGGTCATTGCTACTGGAGTAGGTACCCTTGCCTTGGAAGGTAATACAGCAACTTCAAATGGCTCAGGCACCTTTGGGGACCCTAACTCGACCTCAATTGGTGTTGGCATCTTTGTAGAGGCTGGTGTTTCAAACTCAAGTGGTATGGACATGTTCACCTCGGCATCTTCAGAAGGCTGAATTTGAACTACAATCGGATTAAGGTTGACTGTTGGTTTTTATGGATCGTCACCTTCTGTGATTAAACCGATTGATCCTTATTTCAATCATATTAACACTTCCGCCCTTGTGGTCTGGTAGAGGGTTGTTGCGGACATTCGGAGCAGGCTCCTTTGCCACAATAATCTTGTTGACAATCAAAGCCTGGATCTTGTCCTTCAGGGATAGGCATTCATCAATGGTATTGCCCCTTCATGACAGAATGGTATGCACAGGTTTTATTTGGGTTGACCTATTGGGAAGGATTTCAGGGGTTATGGCAGGGATAGGGGTGACATAACCAGCAGCTTTGAGTCTTTCATACAGCTGGTCGATTAGTTCGGCAATGGCGTTATACTGTTTGGGAGGTCTGCGGTCGAAATTTGCTCGAGGCCTAGGAAAGTTTTGGCGAGTGGGAGGTGATTGATAGTGGGATGGTTGAGTGTTGTAAGCTTAATAGACGTGTGTGATTTGGGAATATCGGGGTGAAACAGGTTGGTATGTAGGAGGTGGAGGCGATTGATAGGTAGGTGGTGGAGTTTGGTAAGAAGGTGCGGGTGTCTTGAAATTTGGAGTGGGTTGATATGTAAGTGGAGATATCGGGTAGGTTTGGTATTTGGCAGGTGATTTGGTTCTCTGTGCAACCATTATGGCACTTACACCGGACTGCAGAGCCTTGTTGGTGGCTTGCAAAGCTTCAAAATTAGTAACCATACCACTCTTGATACCTTCTTCAATCCTGAGCCCGGATGAAAAATTTGTTCATCTGTTCTTCCCCTAAAGCAGGTCGAACCTTAGCAGCCTCTGATCTCCAACGAGTGGCATACTCGCGAAACGTTTCTGTGGGCTTCTTCTTCAAATTCTGAATGTAAAACACATCCGGTGCATTTTCCATGTTGAACCTGAAGCTATTCATGAAGTCGGACGCCATACTGACCCAGTTTGACCACTTCTTTGGGTCTTGGCTAATGTACCAAGACAGAGCATCTCCTTTCAGGCTCCTCATGAAAAGCTTCATGGGGATCTTCTCATCTTTCCCTACTCCGACTAGCTTGTCGCAGTATGTCCTCAAATGAACCCTGGGATCCCCTGTACCATCAAACATTTCAAACTTGGGAGGTTTGTACCCCTCGGGCAGTTCGACATCGGGCTGTATGCATAAATCTTCATAGTTTAGCCCCTCAATTCCTTTAGTACCTTCAACGACTTGGATTTGGGTGGTCAGCTTCTTAAGTTCTTCAGCCAAATTTCTGATGAGCGAGTCTTTATTATCGGACTCGGGTGTGCTTGAGATGGGTTGAGTAGGGTGCGGCACAGTTTCCACATAGATGGGGGTGTTGTGTTGGTTGTGACAGTGGTCATTTGTGGAGTTCAATGGTTCCAGAATGAGCAGCGGAGTGTTGTTTGGAGTGTGGAAAGTATTGAGGTGGTGGTGAGGAGCGAGATGGTTCGGGATGTTTTGTGGAGGTATGGGATTCTGAGTAACTTCTGGGGCGGTAAGGGAAAATGACAAACTTGCCAAATTCCTGACTTGATCAAGCTCTTCTTGGAATTTCAGTAACTTTTGTTCTATTTGAGAGGCATTTTCCTTGGGGACCATGGCACTACGAGTGACCTCTACCCGTTCAGCTGAGTTGTTTGAATCTTCCATTCTTCTTTTGCCTTTTTGCCTGACGGGACTGGGAGGAGGAGTAGTTGGAGGGCCCCTGGATCTTGTAAAATATGCTGATGTTGCCAGAGTTCACGAACTAACCTTTGGGGAGGGGAATAAACAAAAGTAAAAACAAAAGGTGATAAGTTAGTAAGGATTATGAGAAAAGATGTTGCAATATTTAAACACGTAGTGCAGGAAATATAAAGCGTCCCCTAATTTTGGGGACCTCGTTGTGCCCGAGGTAGGCCTTGCGACAAGTAAATTTGGAGAACTTAGAATGATAAATGCCTCATTTTGTTGATAAGAAAATAAGACGAATCCCAAAACGACACTAAATAACATGAAATAAAAATGTTACTAGTGGCCATAGGCCTTATTACATTTTCAAAGGAAAATAAAAACTCCTATCTATTAGGTCCCAGAAGGACCTTCCCCAGATTCGGCAGCGTTAGCTCCCTCGTACAACTCTCCCAGCTCGCGTAGTCCTAGAAGCAAGTAGGCCCTGGCCAGGTGTCCGCCTTCATGTCCTTCAGCAACTCGGCAATCTTCGACCCTCTTTAGAAACTTCTTTTCCAGTTCCACTATGCCCCGCTCCAAACAGATCAGTCGTTTGTTGGCGCTGACATCCATATCCTTCCATTCTCCAATTAGTTTTTGATTGGCTTCTTGTATTTCACGGTGCTCGTTTTCACATTATTGCATCCTCTTGCGCATTTTGTTGTACTTTACCTGTGCTTCAGCCTTTTCATCGATGATCCTGTGACCTCGAACAAATCCTGGTTGACCCAAATCATTGTGATTGTCCTCCAGCCAGCCTAAATAGTGTGGGGTACAACCAGCATGGTAGCGATCGGGTTCGATGGTGTCTTTTACTAAGACAACTTTGCAATGCCACATATGCTGAGCCTGGCACCTGTATGGACTATCGTCATCCTGGAAGTCGGCTCGGAAATGACTCATCTTGTCGACCCTTGGTATAACCTGCTTCCTACCAGCTTGTCTCATAACTTGGATAGGGACATAAGGGTAGGTTCCTCTCAAACCGATTAGTATTAGAAATGGCGCATCCCTAGATCGGATGATAAATTCTTCAGTAGGGAACCACTCGAACATCCATTGCATTTGATCCTCAGTTAGATTGTCAAAGAGTTCGACCCATTCTCTAGCATTCTCCGGTTGGGCGAACATGTTGGGCATGTAATTCATTCGCTTCGGGTGATGAAAGGCAATATGATCGTCCCAGTCTCTACGATGGATTTTCTGTCGGTACTTACCCCTTTGGAGGTATTCCATGAGCCATAGTTGGAGTAGCAAATTACAACCCTCGAAATGCTTGGCTCCCTGTTGACATCTTTCTAGGGCTCGGTATATTTCTACAACTATCATTGGCACAAGCCTAAATAGCTGTCCATTAATTCCTTCCATCACGGTTTTGGTGACCATGGCTAGCCTGGTATGGATTCTTGTTTTCTTCATTGGAAACACTATCATCCCCAAGAAACAGAACATGAAGACAAAGACCCTTCGATGGATATGCCCCAATGATGTGAGGGCGAACTCGTCCGGATAAGTACGGTAAGATTTGCTGTGACCGTACCTTTCATACAGAGAGTCAAAAGGAATGTATGACTCCTTCAAACATGTCAAGTTGGGATTCTTCTTCAGACCCATCATTTCGAGAAAACCCCTACCCTTGTGATTTTCCAGCATTAGCAAACCCGGAGTTTCCCATGGTATCCCAGCTAGTCCTCCTATTTCCTCAAGCAAAGGTGTCATCTCAATGTCTCCAAAGCAAAATACCGACCTATCACAATCCCAAAACAGAGTTGCAGCTTCTATGATTTTGTTGTTAGGTTGAATTGCTGGGAGAGACGGCAGGTTCCCTAGATGCTTCCTGACAAGGGATTGATCGCTGGAATGAAGATCTCCCCACAATTCAGCAATTTGGGGTGGATGTTGGTGACCATGCCGAATCTGGTTTCGTGCCTCATTTCTGCAAGACAAAAGTGTTAGACCCTTTTCCCCCACCAGACTCGACTATTAATATCAATAATTAGCATAAGAAGCATTTAGTTCTCCAAACGGATGCACAGAATATGGTAGTGTCCATTTGGGTTTCAGAGAAACCCAATGGACTTTGGACAAGACTATCTTAAAGAGTCATTATGCGGACAACATAACTGACTCGGCTAGGTTTGACCATGATGCATGCATAATTCAAAGAGAAATGGTTTCTATGGGGTTTTAGACTGGTACCCTTGAGCGGACAACTCAAGAGGGAAAGGCACGGAACTGTCGACGGCACCGCTGATCGACTAGTTTTACCGCAAATATGCCTTTGCCAAATTTAGGTTGGGTGATAATATTGGAAGGGCGCAACCACTCATTATAAGCGTTATTATGGTATTTTTTTGGCACGAGTGGAATATAATGTTGAAAAATGCAAATACAATAACTAACAAGTTGTCATGTATTTCCATGTTCATAAAGTAACAATTACAACAGTTTCTCATAATTTACAATAGCATTAAAGGAAAGCGATAAAGGAAAACATTAAAGAAAAGAAACGAAGAGCCAAGTCAGTTTTGTAGTAGAAGAAAGAATAGATATTTAAAGGCATTTAAGCAAGTAAAGACATGTAAAGAAGCATAAAGTCACAAATAGCATGAAATGGTAAAAGCCTTAAAAAAAATCCCCAGCAGAGTCGCCATGCTGTTGATGCCCCCTTTTTCTCGCGAAATCGGGTTTATGATATTTGGGCAGACAACTCTTTTCCTTTTGGGAATTGGGTTTGCAATTTGGAAGAGTCGCCACCTAATGATTAAGTGCATTAGGACACTAAAATGGATTTGATTTAGAAAACTAGAGGTTGGGTAAGGGCTTGAAATTATCTCGAGGGGAAGGTGTTAGGCACCCCTCAAGATCCACTAGTGTGGTTCCCGGCTATGCTACAATTTTGACTTTAAATACAAACAACAAGTAATCAATCAAGCATTGTAAATACTAAGTAACTTTCACATAACGGCTGAAAATAAAAGAAGTACAAGAGGTTTAGAGAGTGCTGAAATTTGGAAGAAGGTAGTTTTATAATTAAAGAAAGATACACAAGTAAAGGAGAAGGGGTCAAATAACTGATGCACGTAATTCAAAAAAAAAGTTAAAGAGGCGGAAGTTTGGGGAGAAACAGTACTGAAAATCAGACAATTAAAAGAGATTTTGCATAATAAGTGCAAGTGATTGAAGTAAAAGAAGAAGTTAAAGAAACTGAAAACTAAACAGCTTTAAAATTCTGGAAAAAGGAAGTAAACAAGTAAAGAGGGAGGGGGGTCCTAGGTTTATAAATAACACGGATCACCCCACACAATACTCGGTAACCATTTATACACGTGGTGTTATCGCGTGGTCATCATATCCATGTCTACCCTTACCACCCCGTTAAGGTATTAAATCGCGGAATGGTCTCGTTACTTATTGCCTGCTATTGCCCATCCCAATCCTATCAGCCACGGAGGTATTAGGGACTACTAGTCCTAAAGGGGAGGGAGAATTGGCTTTTAGAGTTTAAAAAGGACAAAAGTCTAAGGCGACATTCAAAACATACATGACAAATATGGGGAAACACATAACAAACAAGGCTCAAACAAACCTCCTTAAAACATAAAGAACATATAGTTTTAGCATGTCTTTCAGATACTGATTAGGTCTTTAATTAAACTTAAACGTTACGGCATGGCTGATTTATCACATATTTTTAGATAAGAAGTCCAAATTAGGCATGCCTGCTGGTTGTAATTATTAAAGACTGGCATAGTTAATTAATTACCTAATGGCTTGCCTAGGTGAGACCTATGGGCATGATATCTAGCAATGCGAAGTATACTGTTTTTACAGAAAGCAAGCATAAACTCTGCGGATGATGAGTATCGAAATTGTTGATTTTAGGCTTGACTCAGATTCAGTTGATTACCCTTATAGACATGCTTTCTAGGCGTGATTTATTTTAAAACATTTATAGAAGTGCGAGAAGCCTATAGTCATGGTATCTATATGAGTGCAGAACCTCAAAGGCATGGTATCTATATATGCATAAGTGCAAAACTATAAGTAGGATTTCTATATGAAATGCACAAGTGCGGAACTATAAGCAGGATTTCTATATGACGTGCATAAGTGAAGAACTATAAGCAGGATTTCTATATGAAATGCATAAGTGCATTTCTATATGACATGCATAAGTGCAGAATTATAGACAGTATTTCTATATGACATGCATAAGTGAAGAACTATAAGCAGGATTTCTATATAAAATGCATAAGTGCAGAACTATAGACAGGATTTCTATATGATATGCATAGATGAAAAGCAGGATGAGATTGCAGGAATAAACACCTAAGAACATGATGTCTACCCACATGCATACATGAGTGACCATCCCCTTTTCACTCTATACCCCCATAAGTTATTACAAATTATTACAACCCGGAATGAATAAAGGAAAGTAAAATTACATCAGAAATTAAAGTACAACCAAGGAGAGCCTAATTTAGACTCCAAGTCTGAAACATGAAATAAACCAACTCCGAAGATCTGATTTCCAAAGCCTTTCTCATTTTTTGGTGTGTCAGAGTTCCCAGGAGCTTCATGAACTCCGGGCGGTGCTTACACCCAAATAAGTTGCAGAATTGAATTAAAGTGTAGTGTGGAAGGGTCAGCCCTCAGATGTCCAAGTTCAGAGGGAACTCAAGGTCCCAAAGCAAGGCTCATAGGAGGGGGCAGAACTTAGAAACTAGGAATGAGTGTAAGTGCAATAGAGGGGATTCTGGGAAGGCCATGGCAGGCTGGTGGTCATACCCAGCAATTAGGAGTACTGGCACACCCCTGACCAGCCTGTTAGCCACATTTGTTTGGGAGTTAGGATCCATTAAGGATCAGGTCCAAACATGAGCAGCAATTTGGATACTGCCATGCCTGAACCTTAACTCAAAAACATAGAGGGAATAGGGGTATAGGAATTCACAGTAGAAAACAGGTGCAAAGAAAATAATATACAGATTAATCAATGAGCATGGACAGTAAAGTAAACAGGATTACAGAAGCTGTAAATAAACACATTGGTGTGATGGCTGAAACTAAATTAGGACATACCAGTTTCAGAAATAAGCAGAGAAAAAGTAGTAGTAGAGCCCAAATTGCAAGCAAACAGCCAGAAGAAACTCAGATGAGAATGTGAAAGTATTGAAATTGAGAGTGTGAGGTGAGTAGTGTAAGTTGAAGGTGTGTAAAAGTATTGAATTCGAAGTTGTCTTAAAGAGTTTTCAATCTTGTGTCCTTAAAAGTGCAGAAGGGTAGTCCCCTTTTATAGTGCAGAAGGCAAGTAAGAAAAGGTAAGAAAAGTTTACAATCAGTCACATAAAGTCTCCCTTAGTTAAGGATTCTGAGTTCTAACGGTAGAAGACAGTTAAGAAAGTAATTAGTACTGATCTTTGATTTCAAACGGCGGGGTGGAAGGCAGTTTAAGGAAAGAATTTGACTAATCTTTTCCAAAGTAAACACAAGAGAGGTTAAATACATAGGAGTTTATTCAAGGGAAAAAAGGTCCAGTTGGTACACGGTTGTGAAAATAAGGAAAGGGAATAAATTCAAACAGTTCGTAAAATCAAAATCGCAGGCTCTGTTCGATATGAACCAAGTCAGAAAAGAGAGGAAATGGTTTAACTAAGGAAAATGAATAACAATCAAGCAAACATTACTTTAAAAGGAATTCGGAATCAATCATAATGGCAAAACATTTTTGAAAGAAGAATTTCTCATATATAAGGCACAACAAATATTCAAACAAGAAGAGTTGTCAGGCTCATTAGAAAAGATATCATAGAAACAGTCATAAAAGGGTTTCAGGTCCAATTTATAGACTCAGAATGAGTTCATGAGAGTTCAGGGTTTCAAAGTAGAAACCCCAGTCCAAACACAAAATTCGAACTTGCAAAGAAAACCCCCGAATTCTAGGGTTTTCACTCGGAATTCAGGCACAGAGATGAAAGGCAAGCCCATGAACAGACTCAGAGGTCTCTTTCAGAGACTCATAAGAGACCAACAAACATGATAGCAGGTTTGAAAGCATAAAGAACATGTTGAAGGAAAGCTGGAATTTAAGCAAGTTCAGCAGAGAGAAGAAGTTATGTAAACTTAAGAAACAATAAAAGGAAGCCTAGAACTCAAACAAATCAGGTAAGACAACAAAATTTAAGAAACTCAGTTAGGGAAACTACAGTAGATAGAAAAAATACTAAAAATATTAGCAAAGAACAGATAGAAGACATAACAAAGATAAACATGCGAGCCCTAGTCTTAAAGGCACGGTAGAATACAAAGGATATAGAAGAATCGTGTATTAGTAAAGAAGAAAACGAAGGAACACACATTCGTTATAAGAAGGAAAACACACGAGCATAATTTAGAAAAACACACACAAAGAAAAAGATTCAGAAAGATTGTTTGAAAACCTTTCAGAAACCCTAAATCGAAAGAAACAATTTTCAAAGAAAAGATTGGGGAAAACACTTTAAAAAATACACTAGAACACAAAGATATATCATAAATCTAAGAAAACAAAACAAAGAAAAAACCCTCGAATAGCTTAGGGGATTTCGGAGAAAACCCAGAATGTGAAAGGCTTTGGAAGAGAAACTCCGATTGTGAGTCCGATGAGGTGGGAAATAGCTCATAATGCTTGAATACGCCGAGCACGGCCGGAGAGGCCATAAAACCATTAGATCTAAGAAGTTCTGAAAGAGAATCATCGAGGTTAAAACTCAAAGCATTCGGAACACCATGGTCTAATGGTGGAGGGGGGTGAGTTGCGCAGGACATCATGGCCTGAGAATCCATGGTTTCGGTGAAAGTACGGTGGAAAAGTGGTCGGAAACGGTTAGGGTTCCTTCGAGAGAATTTTGGTAGTGGAGAGTATTCCAAGGGAGGCGGGACTAACCGAAATGGGGGGGATTGGGTGTGGGTTGGTGAATTTAAAAAGGGGTATCCTTGGCCGTTGATCAAAATGATCAACGGACTGGATTAAAGAAAACCCGGGCGGCGTTAAAAATGGGTAAGCGGGTTGTGTTTAAAATTGGAAATTGGGCCGGTCAATTTGGGGTTAGGATTGGGTCAATTGAGGGCTAAAATTGAATGTAAATAGGCTTAATTGCCAAAGAATAGGCTTAAATGTTAAATTAGCGTTTTCCCTTTTTTTTATAAAAATTTAGTAAAAATAATTTTAAAAGCAAATTAAAAGTACTGAGTCAGTTCAATACACATAATATTAATCTTAATGCTGGAATAGTTTTTATTAAATTATCTATTGAAACATTAAAATAGGTAGATTTCAATTATATGCATTTTAGCTTTTTTAAAATACCAATGCATTTTGTAAAATGTGAGAAATACCTTAACTATTTTTGGTTTAGAGGTGGGAATAAAACTAAATTATTCACCAAAAGTTAATATTTTGTTGGATAATCACTGATTTGTACTGTAAATGGACAATAACTTTGATTCTAAAAATCTTAAAAAATTGGGAAAAATACCACATTTTAGGCATGTATTATGCATATATACGTTATTTTAAAAGTGTTTCGTTAAAAAAATACATAGGAAAAAATTTTGGTATCACAAGGATGAATACCCCCCCGGAGAAAAGACTGAGTGAGTTGGGGATTCAGGTCGTGGCAGCGATGGGTTTAGAAATTGATTGAAACTCGGACTATTACACGGCGGGAGATTTGATACGACAGGAGGGGTTGCTTGATATGAAGATGATACAACTGATTTGAATTATTATCGCACATTTAGATGATGTCACAAGATTGAATGGGACTTGTACAAATTGGTGAATGGTACGGACTCAGGATGGTGTTATTGATGGTTGTTGTGGTTGTTTGCCCCGTGCAATGAGTGGAAGATTTTGGGAGCGTAAAATTTTCGCAGGTGGGTTATCTCCTGCGAGAGGTTAACGTTGGTGGTTATTCAAAGTTTTTGCGAAGATATTTTACTGGCTATTACTAAGGATTGGTATGTGAATGTGATTAATGATCAGAAGTATCATAGAAGGGTTTTACAGAAATATTCGTTTTGAGGAATTTGGCGGGTTGGTTATGCAAGATCATGTCAACAATGAGGAAAGAACCTTGGAAGGTTCCAGAGTTGTGTAAAAGTGGCTTGAAGCTAAGTGGGAGAGTCTCACTGCCTATGATTAGATTGCATGGTTATCCCCTTGTGAGGTTTCGGGTTATCGGCGTATTGGTAAGTTATTTCGGCTAAGGGAAAAGAACATAAGTGGTAATTTGAGCAAAGGAATTGGTAACAGTGTGTCAAAGTTGGCCTTGTTGTCTCATGTTCGGGCTTTAGGAAGACTCGGGATTTGTGTCTCGTACGGAGATGATTTACAACGAAGTGATTCAATCGGGTGCTCCACGGGGATGGTTTTTCGTGTGCTAGCGGAGCCTTGAAGATTGATTACATTCGGGACCAAGCCAGAGTGGGCGACTCTCAACAACGGTCCTAGTGAATTCAAAAGTTAAAATGTGGTGCCTAAAGATTTCAAGCCCGCGGTATAATTAAGAATCGAGTTTCCGTGGCGGACTATGATAAGAGGCTCGAGATGTTCTATGATATTTTTGACTCGTAGTGTAGCAGTCGGAAGAATGAGAGGAAATAACTTCGAATTCGTAGTAAAGTTATCAGAATGGGCGTACCAATTGAGAATGCGAATATGCGCCCAAGGGAGGCATGAGTTGGTTCGTGGGATATGAGACAGCATGGTCTCGTGATACAAGGCCACTCGAGATGAGTGCGGATTGAGTGCTTTATGTGTTGGATGGGGTTATTATTATTCTAAGGCAATCAAGGATGAAATTAAAGAAGTAAGATTAGTTAGCCATGGTGGAATCGTCATAGTAGTGGTGGTACATACGAGGCTCGAGGGCCGCCGTAATTGATTATATTTGGAAGTATTCAACTATTATGGCATATCCTGTGTAGACGGATCCCAGAAGGGTTCTGGTCGTTTAGACCACTGCTTGAGGATTTGAATGTCCTAAGGTTATGAGAAGTTACTCCCATATTGCTATGGTTCTCTTGGAATAAGTGAAGTAAAAAGGTTTTTGTATGATGAAGTGAATGATCTATTAGTGATTCAGGATTTATGATGAAATTCTTATACTGTCGCATATTGGCATGTTAGGTGCAGTGAGCGGTATGAAATTTGAAAGTGAGGATTAAGGTTGCGGTTCGGTGTTGGCTAGGATGTCACGAGCTCGGATGAGCAGGAAAGGGATTTGAATGTTTAGAGTAAGCTGGTATTGTCTTCGGCCTCACTTGAGGTCGGTGTTTTGTGAAAGAGTCTTTACAACCTGGTTATGGATTCTTGAATTGCTTTACAATGTTAGTGCGGCCGGTGGTATGGATGTGCAGACTGGTTATCTGGTGCAGAAGGTCGTGGGAGCCTGTCTCACGAGGAGATTGTATAAGTGTGACATGTAGTCACTTGATTGATCGAAAATTTAAACCAAGTATGAAGATTGTGGTGAATCGCTAATTTGAAAATCATGTTTGGAGTGCACTCAATTTATTGGGCTGTGGACTGTGGAGGTTTACTCCGGTTATGATGGTTGTTCTTGTGAGTTATAGGAAAAAAAGGGTATTTATGGACCCTTGAAAGGTTATTTTCCTAGTGCGGAACAATCAAAATCGGCTTGAGGTCTGTGGATGGATTTAAATATGTAGGCGGGCTCTATATCTAGCCGGATGTATTCTTTTCAGCATAGCGCTCCTTATGGAGGATTATCCGGATGTTGGATGTTATCTCGTTGTCGGCTATTTCATCTAATACTATATTGGGTCGTGTGAGTTGTGAAACGGCTTGATAAATTTCTTAAGTGTTAAGGTTCTGTGTAGCGATGGAGTTATGTGAGCAGGATGGCTCTTGAATTTCAGATCGTATATCGCACCTCTGCTGTGCTTTAGTTTTGTAGCTTATGGCGCTATATGTCTCCCCAGGGTTGGTATTATGCACTTAGTGTGCTTGTGATCGATATTCAGTATTTTGTAGTAATGAACAATTTAGCTCGGTGTGTATCTCCTTTGTGAGTTTTATTTTGTTTGGATCGGGTTGCACGACGCAACAGTGTGATGTTGAATACGACCTCGGAATTGGGATTCGAAGGTTCCAGCAGGTTCGTATGATGATTTCAGACTTTGGCGTATGTCCAGATCGGGTTTTGGAAGACCCAGGAATGTTTCGGAACCTATTGTGGGAGTTAGCATTTTTGGAAGAATTTCATAAGTTTGGTTTGAAGCGTATTTCAGTGTTATCAATATCCGTTTGGGATTCCGAGTCTGGGAACAGCTCCATATGGTGATTCTGGTATTAGGAGCGCGATCGGAAGTGAATTCGGAGGTCTGTAGGTCGTTTTGGAGTCATTTGGCTAAAGATAGAAATTTGAAAGTTTTTGAGAAGTTTGACCGGAAGTGGACTTTTTGATATAGGGGTCGGATTCCGATTCCGGAAGTTGGAGTAGGTCCGTAATGTCAAATATGACTTGTGTGCAAAATTTAAGGTCAAACGGACATGATTTGATAGGTTTAAGTGTCGAAAGTAAAAGTTTGAAATTTTAAAGTTCATTAATCTTGAATTGGAGTGCGATTTATGGTTTTAGCGTTGTTTGACATGATTTGAGGCTTCGAGCCTGGTCCGTGTTATGTTATGGGACTGAGTGGTGTGATTGGACGGGGTCCCGGGGGCCTCGGGTGTGTTTTCGACTTGTGAGACGAGTTGAAAGAACACCAGATTTTCTGGTGTTCTTGGCACCAGTTGCAGGTCTCGCAAATACGAGAAAATGTTCGCAAATGCGAACCTCGCAGTTGCGATGAAAGCTTCGCAATTGCGAAGAAGCCTAGCTTGGGCTTGGATCGCATTTGTGATAAAGGCAGTCGTATTTGCGAGCCTGACACGGTTCGTATTTGCGAGTTCTTGGTCGCATTTGCGACCTAGGCAGTAGAAGCCCAGGGTTCGCATTTGCGATGATTGTGTCGCATTTGCGACCTTCGTATTTGCGAACCAGGTGTCGCAAATGCGACATCTGAGGCCTGTTGATACCCAATTTTTCCCTATGTATTTTTGTACCCAAAATACTTCCAAAATAGCATATGTGTGCATATATAAGCACACCCATGAGTTTTGGTATTTTTCATGATTTTTAAACCAATTTATTGCCTGTTTTTATACCACAAAAATCCAAAATTATTCCCAAATTATCATTTTTGGTGAGTAACTTATTTCATTCTCATGTTTACACCAAAATATAAGTAAGTTAATTTTTGCATATTTTTTACAAATTTATTTGGCATTTTTAAAGCTAAATTGCATATAATTGCAATCATAGCCTATCTTGTAATTTTTAGCATTTTATAATTATAAAATTAATCCCAGCATTTTTAAATTAATATTTATACAATATTTATTTACCCAGTAAGGGGAAAATTGGCTATTTACGATTTAGCCCCAATGCATTTTAATTATAGCCAAATTGATAACCCAATTCAGCCCCAATTTGAGCCCAAATCACCCAGCCTAATTATCCAATCAACCCCACCCAGTACCCATTAAATCAAACCCGCCCGCTTTCTTTTAATCTGAGCCGTTGATCATTTTTTATCAACGGCACAGACCTCCCCTTTCCTTTTTTAATTTCAATCGACCCCAAACCCTACCCCATTCCTCACAATACGCCGCCTCTGAATCCTCCTCTTTTCTCAACTCTCTCTCAACCTACCTCAAACCCTAGCCAGTGCCTCTCACCGAAACCCTAATCCATGGCTTCCCAGACTCATCGGAGGCCTATACTGGCCTCCCATGGCTTCTATGCGCTCATCTCTGAGGTCCTATGACCAGATCTTGAAGGTGTCTCGACCAAGCCGTTGCTCGATGGCTATTCTCCGATCGCCTGCAACCTCTGTCCGGCCAGCCATGGCCATTCGAGCTCGATCTTCGACTATCCTACTAGATCTGGAGTTTCCAAAGCCTTTCTCATCGCCTGGGTTTCTGATGAAACCCTAGCTCTAAGGTTCCTTCTATTTATTTCTTAGATCTGGTCCAGATCTATGTGTGTTTGAACTTTTTGAGCATGTTTCTCAAAGTTTCCCCAATTTTTTGCTTTCAAAACTCTATGTTCTTTTAACTAAGGTTCCTTCTATTTATTTCTTAGATCTGTTCCAGATCCATGTTTGTTTGTTTTCCTTATCTGAGTAAGCATGTTGACAACCCAAATTTTGTGATTGTTTGAGTCTGTTTGTTAAGATTTCATTCGATTCATACGCTGATCATCTCTAGGTTTGTTTGATGTTAAAAACCCTCGAGTTCATGAGACTATCTGTTTGGTTTACTGAAAACCCTAATTTTTAAGGGTTTCACTTGGGACTCTGAAATTGCTTGTTGTTTCACCTGTTTGTCGTCTCTAAACTCAACTGATTTGAAAACGCTAGTCTCTTTGGGAGGCTATTCAAAGTCCTGTGAGGTTGTTTGTGCATGCTTGTATGTTTGAAATTATTCAACTTGATGCCTTGTTTCAACATTTCTTTTCTCTATATGTTCTACGCTTGTGATTCTCACTCGACTCTCTGCATGTTTTCGACTCCTTCTCTCTCTATTACACCTTGAAGCCTAACTAACATGCTTTGAATGTATGCTCTATGCTATTGTTGCATGATGTTTCTTTTGCCATAACTTAGCCTCACATGTCTGCTATTTGTGCATGCATTATATACTGAGTACCTCCCGTGATTTATTTAACTCGAAATTGATTTCAAAAAACTTTTCCTTCCTTGAGATCCTGATTTTACTAGCCTGTCAAAGTCTAATTGATTCATTTTCCTTTGATTGGCCCCACTGAATCTTTCCAAAATTAATTTCAAATCCTGTACTTAGACTTAATCGCCTATTGTATGACTTTACTATTTCTTTTATGGCAACAACCATTCTGCTTGCAAGGCTGGTTCTCCTTTCCTTATTTGGATACGGTTAGTATCCGTTTGAATAAGAATTCCCTGATTAAAGAGGAGTCTTATACTAATTG
>NW_017675617.1:56448-63308 GCF_001879085.1 Nicotiana attenuata
AACTTTTACGTTTTTAGGTTACGAACTTAGTTTTTCGTTTTACGTACGACTAATTAGTTACGTAACTAGTTCCCCGTCCCCCCCCCTTTCCTTTGTAATTCAGTATTTAAATTATGTATGCATCCTGTCAGTTGTTTGTCATGAATTTGATACTTTATGAATCCCAAACCCTCATACCCCTTTATAGGTGAGTTATGGTTCGGGGCATGACAACACTCTAATATTATTGTCCATGATTCTGGATTGGATTCTTTGAATTCCAAACTCAATCAGTTCCCATTCCCTTTCCCCCTTTATGTGTTGTTGAGCTTTAGACTTGGGTCTGGCAGTGTCCTAATCACTGTCCACACTCTGGTTTGACCTTCAAGGGTCTGCTCTTAATGTGTTTGACCAAGCAGGTGGTCAGGGGTGTGCCAGCCTACTTTGTAGCTAGGTATGACCACAACCTATCATGGCCCCCCAATTCCCTTTCACTTTGACCTTACTCTTAGCTATATGTTCTGCCCCTCTCTTGCAAGCCATGCTTTGGGACCCCCCGAGCTCCCTCTGAACTTGGATGCATGAGAGTCGTCTCTTCCATACTGCACTATTCTAATTCTGGTAGTATCCTAGGTGTAAGCAATACCTGGAATCCCTAAGATTCCTTGGAACTTTGAAGCACCTTGGATAAAGAGAAGGCTTTGGAAATCTGGATCCCAGAAGTGGCTCAATCGCATGTTATTAGACATTAAGGTTGAATTAGGCTACTCGGATCTAGCTGTTAGCTTTTGATGTATCCTTTAATTTCAAGTTTGATTCATTGGGTTGTAATAATTTTGTATGAAACTCGGGGAGTATAGAAAAAGGGTGTGGGAGGGGTCTTTACTTTTCTTGTATCCAAGGGGTAGAAATCATGAATTAGGATTTTATTCAAACTAGAAATCCTGCCTATAGGGTCTTGAATACTGATTCAATCACATAGAGAGCATGCCTACAGGATTTAACGCTTAACTTTACCGCAAAAATCACCTAGAAAGCATGTCTATAGGATTTAACATTCATGTTCTGTAATGACACATATAGAAATCGTGTCTATAGGCTCTTGCATTTCTGCATATATAAATGTCATTAGACAAACCGTTTATAGGCTTAATAACAAAGTTGCATATAGACATCATGTGTATAAGACTCTTATTGATATCAGGAAAGGGTGTTAAAATCAGTAAACATATAGAAAGCATGCCTATAGGAAACCTCGTCTTTAATAGCATCATTCGTTCTTAAACAGTATCGATTGCTGGAACTAGTGTCTTTATTAAAACTTGTAATTTTCTACTTCTGAAGCCCACTAAAATTGGTAAACCTTTTTCCTATAGCCAATCTGCACTCCCCCGAAACTCGTAAACCATTTAATCAGTCTACATCTTTTCTGAAACAACTGGTAACTCTTTTCTAAAAATCGGTTTGCATCTTTTCTCTTTGTTTAAACTGATAATTCTTTTTTCTAAAATCAACTTGCATCTTTTCTGGAACTACTGGTACCTCTTTGCATCTTTTTCCTGAAATTAATAGATCCTACGCCTAGGTTTTTTTATTTCAACTCTTAAACAAGGGTTGGCTAATCAATGAATTGGGTCAGTCCCTGACAACTGTATCCGAGTTGCCTAATACAGACTCTCTGTTCAAATACATGTGTTGAACCAGTCCGCTCGCTGCTTAATTTAATCTAAGACCAAATCAGTATTTGTCAAGGCATGCTAGACTAAATGATTGTTTGACTTCTGGGGTTAATTTGAGCCTTGTATGCTTGCTTGTCCTCCCCTTTTACTTGATACTTGTTTTGAATGTCGAGCTAGAATTTGATCCTTTAAACTCCACAAAGGCCCCCATCCCTTTCTTCCCCTTTAGGATTAGAAGTACTAATACCCCGGGACTAATAGGATTGGGACGGGTAGTAGCATGCAATAAGTAAACGATACCGTTCCGCGCTTTAATACCTTAATAGGGTGGGAAGGGTAGACATGGAGATGATGATTACACGTTAACACTCCGCGTACAATTGAGTACCAATGTTGTGCGAATGATCCATGTAATGTATAAACCTAGGACCCCTTTCTCCTTCTTTATTAGTTTAATAAAATTTTATGAATCTTTAAAGCTATTGCATTTTCAATTCCTGCTTCTCGCATGATCTTTTCGGATTATTTGCACTAAGTACTTGACCTTTTTCTCCACTTGCACGTTCTTTTACAAAATCGCTCCTTTAAAATTCATCACTTCTTTTAACCTTTTGTGCTTCTTGTACTTGTTTATTTTTTACATCTAAAGTCACAATTGTAGCATGGCCGGGAACCACACTAGTGGATCTTGAGGGGTGCCTAACACCTTCCCCTCGAGATAATTTCAAGCCCTTACCCAAAACTCTGGTCTGCATCTTTAATTTTTGTAAAAGTGTCCTAATGCACTATAATCATTAGGTGGCAACTCTCCAAAATCTCAAAAAACCCAATTCCCAAAGTGGAAAAAGAGTTGTCTTCCCAAATGTCGTGAACCCGATTCCGCGAGGAAAAAGGGGGCGTCGACAGCATGGGGACTCTGCTGGGGACTTTAGGCTTTTACCATTGCATGCTATATGTGACTGTATTGCTTTCTTTTATTGCCTTTGTTTAATGTCTTCTTTTGAAACTAACTTGTTTCTTTTGTTTCTTTTTCTTTAATTACTTTCATTTATTGCTTTCCATCAATACTGTTGTAATTTCTGAGCAATCATTGTAAACTTTATTGTATGAACGTGAAAATACATGTCAATTTGTTTCATCCTTGTAAACTGCATCCTCAACATCATATTCCACTCGTGCCAAACAAATACTATAGCAACGCTTATAATGAGTAGTTGCGCACTTCCAATACTACCACCCCCTAAATTTGGCAAAGGCATAATTGCGGTAAAACCAGTCGATCAACGGTGTAGTCGACAGTTCCGTGCCTTTCCCTCTTGAGTTGTCCGCTCAAGGGTACCAGTCTAGCACTTCAAGATAGAAACCTTACTCCGTTAAAATGTACATGCATCATGGTCAAACCTAGCCGAGTCAGTTATGTTGTCCACATAATGACTCATTAAGATACCCTTGTCCAAAGTCCACCGGGTTTCCTTGAAACCCAAACAGACACCTCCACGTTCTGTGCATTTATTTGGAGAACTTAAGTGCTTTGCTATGCTAATTATTGATTTAAATAGTCGAGTTTGGTGGGGGTAAGGGCCTAACACTTTGTTTTGCAGAAAATGAGGCACGAGATCCCCAGATTTGGCATGGTAACCAACATTCATCCAAGGCTACTGAATTGGTGGAACGACCTCCATTCTAGTGATAAAACACTCGTCCGCAAGTACCTAGGGAATCTGCCTTATCTCCTAGAGATTCAACCTAACAACAAAATCATAGAGGCTGCAACATTGTTCTGGGATAGTGACAAATCTGTGTTCCGCTTTGGTGATCTAGAGATGACTCCTTTACTTGAAGAGATAGGGGGTCTAGCTGGAATTCCTTGGGAGACTCCGGGTCTGCTTATGCCAGAAAATCGCAAAGGAAGGGGTTTCCTTAAAAAGATGGGGTTGAAGAAAAACCCAGACTTAACCTGTTTGGAAGACTCCTACATCCCGTTTGACTATCTATACGAAGGGTACGGCCATAGCAAGTCATACCGCACCTATTCAGATGAATTTGCTATCACCTCATTGGGGCATGTCCATAGAAGGGTCTTTGTTTTCATGTTTTGCTTTTTGGGGATGATCGTGTTCCCTATGAAGAAGGCTAGGATCCACACCAGACTAGCCATGGTAACCAAAACTTTGATGGAAGGAATTGGTGGGCAAACTTTCAGCATAGTGCCCATGATCGTCGCCGAGATATACCGCGCCTTGAACAAGTGTCAACAACAAGGCAGTCATTTTGAGGGTTGCAACTTATTGCTTTAGCTTTGGCTCATGGAGCACCTTCAGAAAGGAGAATACCGATAGGAGATCCTACGCAGAGATTGGGATGATCACATCGCCTTCCACCAGCCGAGGCGTATGAATTATATGCCAAAGATGTTCGCTCAGCCAGAGGACGCTAGAGGGTGGGTAGAATTGTTCGAAAATCTGAAAGAAGACCAGGTACAATGGATATTTGAGTGGTTCCCGACGGATGAATTCATTGTCTGATCTCGAGATGCACCATTTCTCATACTGATTGGTTTGAGAGGGACTTATCCTTACGTTCCTCTCCGAGCCATAAGGCAAGCTGGAAGAAGACATATCATACCAAGGGTTGATAAAACAAGCCACCTCAGGGCTGATTTCCAGGACGATGATAGCCTTGCAGGTGCCAAGCTCGCATTTGTGGCATTGCAAAATCGTTTTGGGGAAGGAATCCATTGAGCCAGACAGGTACCACGTCGGTTGCGTGCCGCATTATTCGGGTTGGTTAGAAGACGATGGCATGGGTCAATCGAGATTCGTTCGAGGTCACAGAATTGTTGACGAGCATGCTGAAGCACAGGTTAAGTATAATCAACTGCGCAAGAGAATTCGAGAGTGTGAAAGTGAGCATCGGGAAATACAAGAAGCCCATCAGAAACTGATCGAGGAGTGGAAAGAAATGGATGTCAACGCCAACAACCGACTAGGATATTTAGAGCGGGGTCTAGTAGAGCTGGAAGGAAAGTTCATCAAGAGGATCGAAGATTGCCAAAACGCCGAAGGAAATGCGGGCGGGCATCTGGCCCGAGCCTACTTACTGCTAGGACTACGCGAGTTGGTGGAGCTGTTCGAGGGAGACAAGACTGCCAAATCTGGGGAAGGTCCTTCTGGGACCAAGCAGTTAGGAGTCCTTTATTTTGCTTTAATGATGTAATAAGGCCAATGGCCACTAGTGACATTTACTTTCTATTATTTAGAGTCGTTTTGGATTCATCTTATTTTTATCAATAAAATGAGGCATTTAGCATTATAAGTTCTCCAAAACTATTTGTCGCTAGGCCTACCTCGGGCACAACGAGGCACCAAAATTAGGGCGCGATTTATATTCTCACCCAATGTGTTTAAATACTCCAATACTTTTTCCTCAGGACCCGCACTAACTTGTTACCTTTTTGTTTTTTTCTTTTATTTTTATTCCCCTCCCCAAAGGTTAGTTCGTGCATTTTGGCACCATCAGCATACTCCACAAGATCCAAGGGCCCTCCACCTTCTCCTCCTCCGTGTCCTGTTCAGAACAAAAACAAAGGCAAAATGGGAGATACAAGCGCCAGAAAGGAGATGGAGATTCCTTAGGGTACCCCGGTTGCTAAGGAAACTACTGCACAACTGGAACAAAAGCTGTTGAAATTTCGAGAAGAACTGGATCAGGTTCGGAATTTGGCAAACCTGTCATTTTCCCTCACCGCTCCTGATGTCAACACCCAAAATCCCGCACCTCCACAAAACACCCCACAACCACAGATACAACCCACTCATACTCAACATTGCAACACATGCCACACTCCCAACAACACTCCACTACTCATTCCCGATCCACTGAACACCACAAATGACCATCTCCACAACACTCCTATTTACGTGGATATTGTACCCCACTACGCCCAACCCATATCAAATGCACCTGAGTCTGATGACAAGGACTCCCTCATTAGGAACTTAGCAGCAGAGCTCAAGAAATTAACCAGTCGAGTTCAGGGCATAGAAGGTAACAAAGGCATTGAAGGATTGAATTACGAGGACTTGTGCATTCAACCAGATGTTGAACTCCCGGAGGGGTACAAACCTCCCAAGTTCGAAATGTTTGATGGAACAGGAGATCCCAGAGTCCACCTGAGGACCTATTACGATAAGCTAGTGGGGGTTGAAAGAGATGAGAAGATCCGTATGAAGCTCTTCATGAGGAGCTTAAAGGGAGATGCACTATCCCGGTACATCAGTCAAGACCCCAAGAAATGGACGAGTTGGGTAGGTATGGCATCGGACTTCATATATATATTCTGGTTTAATACAGAGAATGCACCAGATGTATTCTACATACAGAATTTAAAGAAGAAGCCCACCGAAACATTTCGCTAGTATGCTACTCGTTGGAGGTCAGAAGCTGCAAAGGTCAGGCCGGCCCTAGAAGAAGAGCAAATGAATAGATTCTTCGTCCGGGCTCGGGATACCCAATATTACGAAAGGTTGATGTTGATCGAGGGTCAAAAGTTCTCTGATACCATCAAACTCGGAGAAAGAATCGAAGAGGGCATCAAGAATGGTATGGTTACAAATCTTGAAGCATTGCAAGCCACCAATAAGGCTTTACAAACTGGTGGCGTGTCCAAGAAGAAAGATGTAAGTGTCGTGATGGTCGCACGGGGAGCCAAATCACCACAAAAATACCACACTTACCCATCACCTCCACTTACATATCAGCCCATCCCGAATTACAAAGCACCCGCACCCTCCTATCCACCTCCCGTTTACCAATCCTCTCCACCTCTCACTTATCAACCCACCTCACCCAGATACTCTCAACCAGCACCTATTTACCAAGCTTATAACGCTCAACCCTCTCACTACAAATCACCACCTACCCGTCAAAATTTTCCAAGACCCAGACCAAATTTTGACCGCAAACCTCCCAGACAATACACAGCCATCGCTGAACTGATTGACCAGCTATATGAAAGACGTAAAGCTGCTGGTTACGTTTCTCCTATCCCAGCCAAAGCTCCAGAAAATCCCTCCCAATGGGTCAACCCCAACAAGACCTGTGCGTATCACTCCGGCATGAAGGGACACACCCTTGACGAGTGCCGTTCGTTGAAAGACAAGATTCAGACCCTGATCGACAATAAGGTCATTGTAGCAAAGG
>NW_017675618.1:0-45918 GCF_001879085.1 Nicotiana attenuata
AATTATGATCTAAGTCATCTAGAAATCCTGCCTATAGGACCTTAACGTTCATGTAATCGGTGCATATAGAAATCATGCCTATAGGGAATGCATATGCATTAGGCAAACTGTAGGGTAATTAAATAATTACCTCTTCTTACCAGTTCTTAACAGACTTTTTTAAAATCAGATATAGATATCATAGGATTCCGCATCAAGTTCGTCCGATTCTTCTTAAGCAATAACAATCTGTTAGCTGGTCTCTAATGTCTTAATGTTTTCAGCCTCAATCTTTTGACAAAACTCTTTTGAATCAGTATACATTTGAGTTCTTCAAATTAGACCCTCTTCTGAAATGGTTTCTTTCTAAAATTCTGCCTAAACATTTTCCAACTCAGTTTTGGTCTTCCTGAAATTGTCTTTAAAACAGTTCTGCAGTTTACTCTTTCCTTAAGTATTTCTGACTCTGGAACTCCTTTTATGGTTTATACTCATGATTCTCTAAACTTATTCTAAACTGACTGCAGTCTGTACTTTCCGGCATTAGATCTCTTACCAGTTCTTAACAGACTTTTTTAATCAGATATAGATATCATAGGATTCCGCATCAAGTTCGTCCGATTCTTCTTAAGCAATAACAATCTGTTACCTTTCCAACTCTGTGGAACTCCTTTTATGGTTTATACTCATGATTCTCTTAAAACTTATTTCTAAACTGACTGCAGTCCGTACTTTCCGGCATTACTTTTCTAGTTCCAGACTTTCTGGATCCAAGTCGCTTAAAATACCTTCCTGTCTAACAATTGGATCCAAGTTGCCTAATGTGGGCTTCCTGTCTAAACGTATGTCCTGTCTAAACGTATGTATCGAACAAGTTCGCTCGCTGCTTAATTTTTAATTTTAAAGACTAAACCAGTATGTGTAAAGGCATGCTAAACTATATGTTATCTGATTTACGGGGTTTATGTGAGCCTTACCTGCTTGTCTGTTCATTCCCCCTACTTGTTACTTGTTTTTGAATGTCGATTAGAATTTTTGTCCTTTAAACTCCATAAAGGCCCCCATCCCTTTCTCCCCCTTTTAGGATTAGAAGTCCTAATGCCCCGGGACTGATATCTTGGCACGGGTAATAGCATGCGATAGGCAAACGATACCATTCCGCGCTCCAATACCTTAACGGGGTGGGAAAGGGTAGACATGGAGATGATGATTACACGATAACACTATGCGTACAATTAAGTACCAGTGTTGCGCGAATGATCCATGTAATATATAAACCTAGGACCCCCATCCCTCTTTATTAGTTTAACAATTTTCTGAATCTTAAAAAGCTGTTGTACTTTCGACTTCTGTTTTTCACATAATTTTCAGATTGTTCGCACTAAGTACTTGACTTCTTCCTACTTGCACTTTTAACTAAACTGCTCATTCCCTAAAATTCAGCACTTTTTTTTAACCTTTTGTGCTCCTTATTTGTAATAGTTTTCTCGTATTTGCAATGCTTGCTTGTTTACTTGTTTGTTTGCATTCAAAGTCACAATTGTAGCATGGCCGGGAACCACACTAGTGGATCTTGAGGGGTGCCTAACACCTTCCCCTCGAGATAATTTCTAGCCCTTACCCAAACTCTGGTTCTTCATCTCAAATTCTTCCTTAAAGTGTCCTAATGCACTATAATCATTAGGTGGCGACTCTTCAAACTAAAAAAAACCCAATTCTCGCAAGGGAATAGAGTTGTCCTCCCGAATGTCGTATACCCAATTTCGAACTCCGTTTTGGAAGAAAAAGGGGGCGTCGACAGTCGCCGCCATGGCGTGGCCCCTACTACCCTCTTGAACAGCCAATACCGCATCTGCATCAGATATTTCAGCAGACTGACGTGATATGGGGATCTAAAGAAGATGAGGCTTTAGCTGGCCTGAGGAATCTGTTTCTGGATGATGAACACATGGACTGCAACGCAATAGTTGAGGAGGAGGAGGAAGAAGACCTCACCATTCAGACCATGGAGAAGGGAGCTGTTCTCAAGAATTGGACTGCTGCACCATCTCGGGCCCGTCGAGTTCCTGGGTAGCCTGGCAATTAGCATGATTCGTTTTTAAAAGCCATTTTAAGCATTTAAGATATTTACAGTATTTTGTTTTAAGACGCATTTTGTTTTTGAAATAATTGCTCGAGTCATTGAGCCGTACCTGTTTTGATGTTTTCGAAATTCAATTTATGCATTGTTATTTTAGTATTTATTATTATCTTTTACATTTTCCCTCTACAACATTACTATTTCTTACCTTGATGAACCAACGATTGTGACATGTAATGAGACAACGCAACATAAGGATAGTGACTCGGAAGAAGAAGATGAGATACCTGAGGAAGTTGTCAGAGAAGTTGAGAATTTTGAGAATAAGCCTAAGTCCAACCTGGACGAAACCGAGACGGTCAATTTGGGAGATTCTGAAACCATCAAAGAAACTCGCATAAGTATTCACCTGTCACTGTCAGAGAAGAAAGAATACACTCGTTTCCTAAAAGAATATGAGGATATTTTTGCATGGTCATATGATGACATGACCAGTCTGAGCACATCCATAGTGGCTCATAAGTTGCCTACCAACCCGATGTGTCTGCCAGTGAAGCAGAAACTCAGAAAGTTCAAACCAGACATGAGCCTAAAAATCAAGGAGGAAGTCACTAATCTGATCAAAGCCAAAGTCCTCAGGGTAGTTGAATACCCAACCTGGTTAGGCAACATCGTACCGGTTCCAAATAAGGATGGGAAAGTCAGGATGTGTGTTGACTATCGGGATTTAAACACAGCAAGTCCCAAGGACGATTTCCCACTATCAAACATACACATTCTGATTGACAATTGTGCCAAGAATGAACTCCGATCCTTTGTAGATTGCTTCGCGGGTTATCATCAGATTTGGATGGACGAAGAAGACGCAGAGAAACTAGCTTTCATTACACCATGGGGGGTGTACTGCTACAAAATGATGCCATTCGGACTAAAGAATGTTGGGGCCACCTATATGAGGGCCATGAGGACCATCTTCCATGATATGATGCACAAGGAAATAGAGGTATATGTTGCCGACGTCATCATATGTAAGACAGTCAGAAAATCGATTAAGCAACTGGGGCAGAATTTTGAGAAGGATTCTCAAAATTCCGGAGCAGGTCCAACAAACTTCGTTACATGCAGAACGGCCGAAGAATCACTTACTAAAATGGGGCAGAATTTTGAGGAGGACCCTCAAAATTCTAACGCAAAGAAGCCGCAATGTCTCTAAAAGTATCGCAGTCATTAGTTCATCTAATTTACTTGATATTATGTACCACTATGTTTTCTAAAATAACTTTATTTCATCAAATAAGTGCATACTTTTAGAAAACTTTATTCCTATGGCAGCCACGTGTTACCCAGGGTAACTCGAACAGATCTCCAGAGCAAAGCAAAGCAAAACAAGCAGACAAAGACACAAACCAACTTCCCCCGCAAAACTCAAGATTTTTCTTTGGGTGCAGGAACAAGGAATAGCCACAAGTACGTGCGCCTCAAAATCATTACCTTCATAACAACCAGACCACCAAGCGCAAATATATCTCCAGCTAAGAAATATTCTGCTCCTATTTGCTATTTGCCCATTGCATGAGACTAAGACCGGTCTCAAATCTTGCATGAGGCTAAGCCCTGCCTTCCTATTCGCATAAGCCTAAGCATTGCCTTCTATTTGCATAAGACTAAGCCCTGTCTCAATTCTTGCATGAGGCTAAGCCCTGCCTCCCTATTTGCATAAGGCTAAGCATTGCCTTCTATTTGCATGAGACTAAGCCCTGTCTCAATTCTTGCATGAGGCTAAGCCCTGCCTCCCTATTTGCATAAGGCTAAGCACTGCCTTCCATTTCATGAGACTAAGCATTGTCTCCCCTATTTGTATGAGGCTAAGCCCTGCCTCCCTATTCGCATAAGGCTAAGCATTGCCTTCTATTTGCATGAGATTAAGAATTGTCTCCCCTATTTGCATGAGGCTAAGCCCTGCCTCCCTATTCGCATAAGGCTAAGCATTGCCTTCTACTTGCATGAGACTAAGCCCTGTCTTAATTCTTGCATGAGGCTAAGCCCCGCCTCCCTATTTGCATAAGGCTAAGCATTGCCTTCTATTTGCATGAGACTAAGCCCTGTCTCAATTCTTGCGTGAGGCTAAGCCCTGCCTCCCTATTTACATAAGGCTAAGCACTGCCTTCCATTATATGAGACTAAGCATTGTCTCCCCTATTTGCATGAGGCTAAGCCCTGCCTCCCTATTTGCATAAGGCTATGCATTGCCCTCTACTTGCATGAGACTAAGCCCTGTCTCAAATCTTGCATGAGGCTAAGCCCTGCCTCCCCAATTGCATAAGGCTAAGCTCCTTCCCGTCGCATGAGACTAAGCATTGTCTCCCCTATTTGAATGAGGCTAAGGCTTGCCTCCTCAATTGCATAAGACTAAGCACTGCCTTCCATTGCATGAGACTAAGCATTGTCTCCTCCTCTTTGCATGAGGCCAAGCATTGACTCCCCATCTGCATAAGGCTAAGATCTGCCTTTCCTTGTCTAATGACTAAATGTTACCCTATCTAAAACCTAGCATTATTTTTCCTTTTCCGGGGCTAAGCTCTGTCCCGATCCTATACAAGACTAAGATCTGTCTTGTTTTGCTCATATGCATCACCATGTCTCTGTCCGAAGGCGTCATAGTCCGAAGGCATCATCCTCATAGCCTCAAGAGACCATGTCATGGCCTGAGGATCTCTCAATATCGGACATCATTATTCAAAGGTGTCATGGTTCGAAGGCACCATTCTCATGGCCCGAGAACACCATTTCATGGCCTGCGAATCCTTTATCTCGTGATTCATGGCCCGGGACGTCATGGTCTAAGGACGTCATCCTCACTGTCCAAAGACAACATTCATGGTCCAAACGGAATCTGCATCATGTTTAAATTCTCGCAGTAATCCATATATATTTGCACGCATTGTGTTTTAAGTTTTGCAGGTAATTCAGAAGTTAACCGTTCTTCAAACAGGAGCAACCTTCGCTCCGGTTTCCGCTCATACCATTCACACCTGGCCACTATTTCAAACGTAACCGACTCCCATCAATTACTCGCCCTTACTCTATGACCGTTCAGGTATCTGCCCTGTAACACATCCGTTACGCTTCAAATTCACATTCATAACTCCGCATAAATCCATCCAATACTATCCTTCCCAAAAGAACCCTTTCCGAAACATACGACTACTCCTATAGCAATTCCATCGGTTTCATTCACTGTTGGGTAACTACACACGGCATGATTCTTGTAAAACCAACGATATGTAGGCAGCTCAGAGACCAGGGTGCGGTCTACATTTTTCGAAACACCGGTCAAAATCGGTCATCATTTCTTTACCCGACAACTCTTTCATCCTTTCCGGGTAAAGAGGCGCAGCTGTTGATACCCAAGTTTTCCCTCATATTTCTCCAATACACATATATACCTTCAAAATAGTGCATGAGCATCACCAAGAATTTTTCCATAATTTTCTATAATTTTAAAGGCTTTTAATTAATTTTATCCTGCATTTTTATATAAATAATTATTAATTGCATCACAAATAATTTTATAATGATTCATTATTTAATTTCATATCATTTATATCCATATTAAGCTTTAAATATTTTTATATATACTTATTTTGCATCCTTAGGCTAAAATTGCATATTTTGCAATAATAGCCCATATATATGCATAATTACACTATTTACACAAAAAATGACTTTTTATATTTTTATAATGTTAAGTAATTATTTTAAATCATTTTCATACACAAGTGATGTTTTTGATATTTATTAATCACTTTTATAAATTATTTATTTATTAAATGTTGGGTATTTAAAAAACTAGCCCTAAATTACTCTTATTTTCGGACCTAAAACTACCCAATACACAAGCCCAACACCTTTACACTAGCCCAATAGTGCCTGAGCCCAAACCAAACATCCCCTTATTAAAACCCGTTCGGTGCCCATTTTTATACGACCCGCCCCGTTTACCTTTGATCCCAGCCGTTGATCTCTCAAGATCAACGTCTCCCATTCATCCCACCTCTTTAAACCTAACGAGACCCCTAACCCTAATCACTTTACACCCCCCGCCGTCCCAGAACACTCTCGTCTCTCACCTCTCAAAACCCTAGCGCCGTCACTCAAATCTCTCTGATTCCAACCCCAAAAATTGAATCAATCCATGATTCCTTACCTTATTTGGCCCCTTCTCCTTACTGGCTACCCGTTTTTAGTATTACATAATGGCTTGCCTAGAATGGCAAGCAAATCTGGCAAAAATCGAACCAAATCTGGTTCAAAATCTTTAACCTGTTGCTTATTCCGTCTGTGTTCATCATTTTTTGATCTTTGAAAGTACGAATCTTTCCGTATCTCTCACTGATTCGACTTAACCCTAAAGTTAGGGTTTCAGATCTTTAATTGAACCAAATCTGGTTCGATTTTATGTTTCTTCTGAATAACCTCCTGTCTATGTTCATTCTATTAAAATATATGACCCTTTGCCTTTATTTTTTATCGATTTTATGGTTTACCTAAAATAAGGGTTCAGATCATTCTAGATTTAATCTGGTTTTTGATTTTTTAATTATTTTTCCCTTAATCTTTCCGTCTATATGTCTCTGTGCATCTTTTTATAACTCCCTTCGTTAATTTCTGACTAATTTTTACTTACCCTAAATTAGGGATTTTTGATTCTGCAAAATCAAACCAAATCTGTTTGATTCTTTAATTATTGTGTTAAAATCTCTGTCTATATGCCTATATGCATCTCTTTGCTTGTTATTACTGCCGATTTTGTATATTTTACCTAAAACTAGTGTTTGAGACTTTTACTCTTTCCTTTTTCGTATGGTACTGATACTTTTCTTATTCCCAGCCAATCTACCATGCTTCTATTATTGCTTACCTTATTTGCCGTGAGACTGACTGTTAATTGATATTTTCCTTATTCTAAGTGTTACTCGCCTGATTACACGCTATTATGCTCTGTTAACTTACTGAACTCTTTACAATTGATTCTGGGTTTAATTTCTTTCCTTATTTGTGTATGTTTAATTTCTTTCCTTATTTGTTTACCTAATCGAATACTATTTAAACCCTTCCCCTCTCCCCTTTGATCAAGACTCGAACTCTATAGACTCTCACTAAAAATTTAAAGTTTCTGGTTCTATACTCTCTCTGTTCTCTTGCTTACTACTGGTCTTGGCCGGCTGAAAGCCAAGGCCAAACATTCTGGACTCTCAACTTTGTGGTATTATTCTGGTTTCGCTCGCTTAACTGGTGAGTGACTATCCTTTGTCATACCATTTTTATGTGTTCCTGGTCTGTGTTTATAACCCAACATGTCTAAGATCCCTCTTTAAGCATGATTCTGCCTGTTTACATGCTTTTCTTTTAATCCAATGGTTAACACTGTTAATTTAGATTAGTTGTTTTGAATAATATGAATCCTCTTAAAAACTAGCCTAATGTTTAACTTGTCCATGCGCACTGCCTGCTAATCCTGCACATGTTCTGAACTTTGCATTTTTAGGGTGCTATCAACATGTAATTAGTTAATCTATCCTAACTTTATAGATTAGTTACTTAATTCATATGCCCTGTCAATTTGTTGCTAACATGTCTGGTATCCCTCTGAATTCATGTGATAACATGACTGTTTAGCCTCATTGCTTCTGTGACTAAATAAGATGGTCCTAAATACTAGCATTGAATACCTAGCTTAACTAGACTGTTAACCAGACTTCAACTCATTTGAACTGTGTGTTTGAGCGTGAACCTTGCTTGTTTTCTGGATGCAAATTCCGTCTACAAGTTATATGTCTTAAACTTTGTTTTCTTTTGAAATCAAAATTGTTTAAATCTGTCTCTCTTTATATGTTGTTGCTCTTTTAAAAACTTCCACTCTTAGTCCCTTAGGTTCTATCCTCAACCACCCCAGTGTGAGCACTGCTCAGGGTACATGTGAGACTCCTGTGAACTCTGACGCACTTGGAACTGGTTCCTAATCTCTTTTAAAACATTTCTGAGTGTGTGGTTCTGGTATGAGCATTGCCTTGGGTCCCTGAGACCCTTGAGAACTTTGACACATTGGAAACCTGGTTCTACATGTATTATGGGTGAGACATTCGTATTTGGCCATGCTGTACCTATGAATTGAGCCTCAAAGTTGATTGGTTTGAAGGCCTGGTTCCCAGGTTTATTTGGGCCTAATGAAGGCTACCTATCGTGTATCTTATTACTGTTATATAATTCATTCATTATTTGGTCTATAATAACTTTGTAATATACAGATTCTGGGGTATTTAGTAAAATTGGGAGGGGGGGGGGGATTTCTTATTTCCTTTTGTTAAACTGGGTAGAAATCCTGCCTATAGGGATTCATCTATGTTATTAATTCTGCTCATTCGTCAAAACTGTTAAATTCTGCCCATAGGACTTTTGTTGGTGATGTTGATTCTGAGTTCTATATTTTCATATTAGCAAGCCTGCCTATAGGATTATATTTGCATATTAGAAATCCTACCTATAGGTTGCATTAATTTGTCCAATAAATATGTGTTAGCAATCATGCCTACAGGACCTCAATGTTTGATTTAATTATTTTTCTAGTAACATGTACAACTTCTGCCCATATTACTGCTCAATAGATAACATGCCTGTAGGACTAAAAACTAAAATCAGTTTCAAACGTAGAGATCATGCCTATAGGATTTAAATCAATCCAGTAATAGATACCATGCCTATAGGATTAAGATCAGTTTCAAACCTAGAGATCATGCCTATAGGATTTAAGTCAGTTCGACATTAGAAATCATGCCTATTGGATTCTATAGTTTGTTCTGAATATAATCGCTACTATCAATCACTTAGACAATATGCCTATAGGACTTGATAATAATTCCGGATTCTGTAAGCATTACTGTTTGAAGTACCTAGACGATATTCATTAAAACCAGTAGGCAAACATTAGGTCCTAACACTTGCCTTAACGAATGTATTTCTTTACATCTGTCTTCTCACATAGATATCCTGTATGTAGGATTTTAAGATCGATAAAGATTGTTAATTAATTGCGTGCATTTGCTGTTTATATGCGGAGGTTAACATGAGCCCATATTTGCTTTGTATTTTCAAGTCCTAACATGTTTTGTTTGTCGCCTAGTCTTTTTACCTTTTTTGAGAAACCCATGTTTAGTTTAGAACTATCCCAAATAGAGGTCCTAATACCTCCAGGGCCATAGGCAAGGGACGGGTAGTGTACGAATAGGAATCGAACTAGAATCAATTAGAGCGCTTTATGTAACAACTTAAAGATAGTAATCAGGTAGCAGGAGATGATAATCTGTGCCCGCTGAATGATATGAGTAACACCCCGACTCGAGGGAGATACGAAGTATTATTTATGTTGCACGGGGTGATCCTTTAGGCTAAAAAATTTAGGACCCCCCATCCCTATTAAGTGATTCTCTAGCTTCTTTATTAGACTAATTCATAAATTAAGTTCAGCGGGGACCCACCCTTGTGGACCTCGAGGGATGCCTAACACCTTCCTCTCAAGGTAATTTCGAGCCCTTACCCGATCTCTGGTGACGCAAATTGGTATTACATGAGTTATCTGCTCTAGGTGCCCTAACGCACCTTAATCCGTTAGGTGGCGACTCTAACTAATTCCTTTTCCCTACTCTCTCAAAGGAGTCATCAAAATGTCGAAACCCTATTTCGCGAGAAAAAGGGGGCACGACAACGATAGAAAAGAGTTGCTTGATATGAATAAGGGTACAACATGACTTTGGATTGTAGTGTATTGTCGCACCTTTTAGTTGATGTCCATGAGAAGTGATCAGACTCGTATGACTGGCAAATGAGCACGGGCCCGGGATAGTTACTGATTTTGTAGCAATTGTACCCAGTGCATCAACGAAGGAAGAATCTTGGTGGGTTCCAGGTTTATGCAATGGTAGGTTCAAGCTAAGTGGGAGAGTCCCACCGCCTACGATTGGGTTGTATGGTTATCTACTTGTGAGGTTTCTGGTGATCGGCATATCGATTGGGTTACTACGACTAAGAAAAGAGAACATAAGTGGCGATTTGAGCAAAGGATTTGAGGAATGTGTGCTATAATTGGCTTTATTAATTCATGTTCAGGCTTTGGGAAGATTCAGGATTTATGCTTCGTGTAGAGGTGAATTACAAGGGAAGTGATTCAGCCGAGTGCCTCTTTGGGACGGTGTTCATGTGCTAAAAGAGCCTTGGAGCTTGATTTTATTCCGGACCAAGTCTGAGTGGATGACTCTCTGATGTTCTTAACGTCAATACCACACAAGAGGGGGGGTGATTTGTGTGGTACCCAGTTTTCGCTCTAGAAGAACCTGGTTCTTCTAGGTGTACTTACTACTGCTGTTTGCGGAATTAAGAGTACATAAAATAAAGAACACAGAGATTTTTACATGGAAAACACCTGGCTCAAAGGGTGAAAAAACCACGACCTACTACTCAGTAGGATTTTCCCAAACTTCCACTAAAATCACTGAGCCAAAACAGCATTTACAAAGCTCTTGTAAACCTAAGGATTAAACTCTAATCCCAATATAGCACACAGCCTCAACTGTTGCGACACCTTCAAGTTAACTCTAACTTGAATACTCAAAGTACCTAATACAATTGCTTCTATGAAAGATGGAAAGGTACAACTTTAAAACACCTACTACAATTGAACTAAAATAAAAGAAAGACACAATGGAATTGGTTCTTCTATCTTGTCAAAGGAGCTTCAGGAATGCACACTTGAATCTCAGATAAATTGCTTGAAAAATTGCCTCGCTCTTTTGCTCTCATTTTAGTTTAACTTCTGCGTTTATGCAATGCCTGTAAAAGAGAACAATCACTGTTATTTAATGAGTTAGTAATCAGAGTTTGATTGAGACTCAATTGCTGATCTTCCATCGAAGTTGAGTCCTTGAACAATACGAACTCCAACCCTATCCTTTATCCGGATTGTGTCCTCTTCCCATGAGAAGACTTTCTCTCCTCATCCAATATACAACTTTTTCGATTAGTTCAGGAGATATTGCTGCTTGATCACTGAGACTTGTCTCCTTCACGTGTATCTCACATGTCTAGGTTGATAGATACTGTGCCTCACATGATGGACCTGGTCCATGACTGAGTTCATTTGTCATTCTTCAACACTTCACCTGAACTTGGGCCAACAAATTCCCCCTTTTTGATGATGACAAACTCTGTGCTTTTATGGATCAAAAAAATCTGTAAGAACTCAGCTTAACCATCAACACTTAACTTAGAATTATAACTTATCATCAAGGACCAGGTTTAATTAGGTTATAAATATCACATTATTCAGAATAAAGATTAAAGCACAATATCTCTTCCCCCTTTTGGCATCATCGAAAAGTTGCATACATTGTGAATCCCAGGATTTAGTAATTACTCATGGCCACTTGGGCAACTGCAAGTGAAAACATGGATTAAATCATCAATAATCAACAAACACATTCAACTATTAAGAACAAAATCTTCATAGAACAAGAGAAACAGCAGTTGTCATTGATAAGATATGTTTCCACCTACAAACCACAAAAAGAAATAAAAAACTTCCAAACATGAGCAAAAACAGAAAAAGTCCCTAATCTGGGTCACTGGGGGGTAGTAGACTGGTTCAGAAGGCAGCAACTGGAGGACCTAAGGCTTGGAAGAACTAGAGGGCTGGGTTTGGAGAAGGTTGAGCATATTCTGAAGCATCCCATCACTTTTCTCCTTTTCTTTTGCTAGCTCAGCTCTAAGGCCATCTCTTTCAGCTTCCAATTCAGCAACACGAGCCTGAAGCCTAGCAATTTCAGCATCCTTAGTCTCCACACTCTTGAACCCAAAAGCCTTAACCTTGCTGTTCACAGGTGTCTTCAGAGATGAACCAGGTTCAACTGGGATGGCATTGACAGGATAGTCACAAGCCAATAAGGTCTTAACACCAAAATTCTCCTTGCTTGATGCCATCTCCCATTTCTTCAAAGGCACCCTTAGCCTGTCCAGCACAGTAGTCAGTATGAACCCATATGGAGTTGCATGTGCCTTGGAGCCATTAATGACCCTGTCTAGTAGTTTGACAATGAAAGCAGGCCAATTTATCTGCAGTCCCCTCACAAGGCACTCCATAAGCACTAGGTCCATGTAGTTGGCAGTATGCCTCCTCTCCTGTCTGGGCAGCAGGCACTTGTTAACAAATTCAAACAAGACCTTGTGCTCAGGTCTCATCTCACTTTTCTGCACAAACCTGGCTTCAGGTACATCTTCAGCAGTTGCGGCATCACAAAAATTTCTAGTAATTTGAAGAGCAGTGGGGAGAGATTCCAGACATGGCCACCTTTGCCTTGTATAATCATCATACCCTTCACTAGGTATGCCTAGAATCTCACCCAGTTTGATTGCATCAAACTTCACTTTTACTCCCTCACCAGGCTGGAGACTACCCCATTTTTCACAGTGGCATTTGCCATAAACTCAATTAGTTCATTCTTGGCCAGCCTCCCATCCAATCAAGGACCATGTCCTTCCACCCTTGTGTAGTAAGAGCATCTACCAACCTCCTCATTGCTGGTTCATCCAGGTCTTTCAGCAGCCTTCCTTTCAAAAAATTCTTTTGCCAAAGATGGCAAACCTATCTTGTTCTTTCTCAAACTCCTCTTCTTCTTCACCACTCCACTCTTCATCTTCTTCAACAATTTTCTTTTGTTTACCCTTCACAGTAGACCTAGTTCTTTTGGCTAAGGAAGATTCAGCAGGTACAGGTACAGAGGAAGACTTCTTGGAAGAAGTCTTGGAACTTTTTGGTTTGGGTGTTGGAGCCTCTTCAGTTGTTTCTCTTTCTTGATGGACCAGTTCCATCTCCTCTTCTTCTTCTTCTGCAACCTCAGAACTTTCCACAACCTTTGCTTTTCCCTTCTCCCTCTTTTTCTTCCTGCTCTCTTCCAGAGCTTTCTGTAATTCTGCTTCACTTTGTTTGACCCTGCTCCTGGTAGCTCTTCCCTTAGGTACTGAAGGTAAGTAGGTTTTGGGATGACAGTTTGCTTTTCTTTGTTGGCTTGGAAGCAGTTGGAGCCTTTTGTGTGGAAGCTTTACGCTTCTTTGGATCTAACTAGCCCCAACCTTCTTCAGAAGATCAGCCAGAGTCTCCTCAGCAGATGAACCAGGTTCATCTTGTTTGCTTGCTTAAATTAACAAGCTTCAGCCGCCTCCACCAAAACACTTCCCCTGACTTGTTTCCACCTTTCTTCCAACACCATCACAGATAGCCAATACTTTTTCTTTCTTATTTCCCCCTCACATCACCACTGACTCGCTTTCTCTCTTTTTCTTTCTTTTTACCTCCTCTTCTAACTAGTATCAGCCCCTCTTACATCTTTAACAGGACCAACCAAGACAAACCTATTTTCTACACTTTCAACAACATCAGAGAATACCAAGCAAGAATTTACCTGCACCAGAAGTTTCTTGAATATTTTCAGTGTCAGATGACCCATGTTCTTCACCTTCGCTGGCAGAAATAAAATTATCAGTCTCAGAGCTTGAGTCAGATTCTTGAGCATGACTTTCCTTCCTGCTGGCTAGCCTTCAATTTCTCACTTAGAGCTTTCCTTAAAGATCCAGAGGCCTACAGTTTTTTCTAGCTAGCATTTTTGCCCGTGAAACCTAGGTTTTGGATTTTCAATAGGAGGAGTAGATGAGGATGTGTTAGAGGGAGATGCTGGTGGGGGAGTGCCAGGATTATCTTGGGGGTTAGACATGGTTCTTCGACTATGGAGGAGTTTTTGGGAATTTTTGAGAAAGAAAGAAGATTTGGGATTTCTGGACAAGAAGAGGGCGATCAGAACTAGAGAAGAGTTTTGACGGTTATGGACTAATGAAGGAGGGGTGTGGTGTATTTAAAGGTGATTAGACTTAAATTCAGTAACGGCAGCTTTTCAGAGGTCAAGTAGAAGTCTAATCAAGGTGTAATTCCGGTCTCTTAGTGATTATTAGGCCTCGCTAGATTTTAGGCAAAAATCCCGGTTTTTAGAGATCTAGGAGAACGAAACCGGTTCAATGCTCAACGGATTGATTTTCTGGGAATTTGATGAATGTAGGACTTCTGCTCATGATTGGAAAAATAATCTTTCTAATTGTGCAGAGTATAGAAAACATACCTGAGCTTTTTCATATGAACACATACTGATGAACCAGGTTCTTCATTTAGAACTCTCTTGAACATGCCTCAAATGCCAAAATAGAAGAAACTTTGTAAGAGATCAGTGAATCATATATATACACATGTCACAGGAGTATACTAATTAAAGTATGAAACTGAGTAAGAATTGATCTGGAATTATTTACACAAAGTTAGAACTCCTAACCAAAAAATAAATTTTTTTTTTCAATTTTTTTTTTCATTGTGCATTCTGAACTGGACTATTAGGTGATCTTAATCATCCCTAATTCCAACCTGTTCCTCTCAAAGTTTTCTCTACTCAGTGCTTTAGTGAAAATATCAGCTATTTGTTTTATCAGTGACACAGAATTCTATTGAAATCAATCCTTTCTCATAGTTATCTCTTAAGAAGTGGTGTCTAACATTTATGTGCTTAGTCCTCTTATGATGAACAAGGTTCTTTGTCATACTATAGCAGTAGTGTTATCACAGAATATTGGAATACATCACACTTCAAATTCCAAAATCTACCAGCTGTTGTTTTGATCCATAGCAGTTGAGCACAACAAGAAGCAGCAGCAACATATTCAGCTTCAGTAGTAGATAGGCCACATAATTTTGCCTTTTGGTAGCCCATGACACAAGGCATGAACCAAGGAAGTGTGCCATACCTGAGGTGCTTTTCCTATCCACTAAGAACCTGCATAATCAGCATCGGCATATCCTACTAATCAAAATTACTGCCTTTAGGATACAAAGGCACAGATCAGTGGTGCCTTTCAGATATCTCAGTATCCTCTTGACAACAGTCAAGTGAGAACCCTTTTGGATTTTCCTGAAAACGAGCACAAAGCCCTACACTGAAAACAATGTCAGGTCTGCTGGCAGTGAGATACAAGAGTGAAACCAATCATACCCCTATACAACTTTTGATCAACTGATGAACCAGGTTCATCAACATCTAATTTAGTGGCAGTTGCAATGGGTGTGTCTATTTCTTTAGATCCTCCGTTTTAAAACTTTTTGATTATCTCTTTTTGTATACTTCTGCTGATGGATCATGGTTCCATTTGGACTTTGTTTGATCTGTAAGCCTAAGAAGAAATTAAGCTCACCCATCATGCTCATTTCAAACTCATTCCCCATTAATTTTGCAAAGTTCTTACTTAGCTTGTCAGTGGTGGCCCCAAAGATTATGTCATCAACATATATTTGTACAACAAGGAGATCCTTACCTTTTCCCATAAGAATAAGGTACTATCAATTTTTACCTCTCTTGTAACCATGCTCCAGCAGGAATTTTGACAGTCGTTCATACCATGCTCTTGGGGCCCTGCTTGAGTCCATAGAGAGCCTTGTCTAACTTGTACACATGCTCAGGACATTCCTTGCTCTCAAACCCTGGAGGTTTGTTTCACAAACACTTCTTCTTTCAGGTAGCCATTTAGGAAGGCACTTTTGACATCCATCTGATGAAGAGTAAATTCCATATGTGCTGCAAAGGCTATGAGAAGTCTAATTGCCTCTAGTCTTGCAAACTGGAGCAAAAGTCTCATCATAGTCTATGCCCTCCTCCTGGCTGTAACCTTGGACCACCAATCTTGCCTTGCTTCTTGTAACTGTCCATCTTTCATCAAGTTTGTTCCTGAAGACCCATTTTTTGTACCAAATGACTGATCTGTCCTGGGTCTTGGAACTAATGCCAAACTTGACTTCTTTCAAACTGGTTAAGTTCATCCTGCATTGCATTCACCCAATCTGCATCCTGCAAAGCCTCAACAACATTTTTAGGTTCAATGATAGATAGAAAAGCATCAAAAGCACACAAATTCTTTAATTGTGATCTGGTTTTGACTCCAGATGTTGGATCAGTGAGAATGTTCTCAATGCGATGAGAACTTTGATACTTGTGAGGTTTCACAACCAACTGGCTTTTGCTAGATGTTTCTGCCATTTGCGGAGGAACGGGATCATGAACAGGTTCCTTCAAAGAATTTATTTCAATTCCTCTTTGATTAGTTCCCCCTGTCAGGTTGCCCTGTATGGAAGAACCTGTTCCATCACCTGTTCCTTCTGTTGGTGCCACTTTGACCTGAGCTGATGCTTCAGTCAAGTCATTTACCAATCTGATGGCTTCTTCTTCATGTTCCTGTCTCTCAGAAAGAATGTTAGTTTCATCAAATACTACATGCACACTTTCTTCTACACACAAAGTTCTTTTGTTAAACACTTTATATGCTTTTCTATGTGAAGAATATCCCAAGAATACTCCCTCATCACTTCTGGGATCAAACTTACCTAGGAAGTCTTTTCCATTATTGTGCACATAGCACTTGCAACCAAATGCCCTAAGATGGGATATGTTTGGTTTTCTCCCTTTAAGTAACTCATAGGGAGTCTTCTCTACCAGAGGCCTGGTCATGCATCTATTGATTATGTAACATGCGGTGTTTACAGCCTCTGCCCAGAAGCTGTGAGGCAATTTACTAGAAAGCAGCATGGTTCTAGCCATGTCCTCAAGAGTTCTATTCTTCCTTTCAACTACTCCATTTTGTTGAGGGGTCCTAGGGGCAGCAAACTTGGAATTTTCAAATTTAGTTCCATGATCAGACCTAATGGATGCAAGTTGATTTCCTAACTATTTCTGAGTTTTTCTAACAAATGCAGTGAACATGTCAAATGCTTCATCTTTGGAGGTTAGAAATAGAACCCAGGTAAATCTAGAATAATCATCAACACGCACCATTACATATTTCATTCTACCTCTGCTCATGGTTCTCATTGGACCACATAGATCTGTATGGACCAGTTCCAACGACTTGGTTGTACTTACCATTTTCTTGCTTTTGAAGGATGATCTTACCTGCTTTCCCCTTGCACATGCCTCACAAACTTTGTCTTCCTTGAACTTGATATTAGGTAACCCTATCACGAAGTCTTTAGACACTAATTTGTTAAGCTGATTTAGACTTGCATGACCAAGTCTTTTGTGCCACAGGAGGGGATCATTGACCAACACACTTAAACAAGTGAGTTCACTTTCTGAGAGAGTAGACAAATCTACAATGTAAATATTGTTAACTCTTTTTCCCTGCAAAACAATCTTGTCAGTGGTAAGGTTAATCACAAAGCATTTGGTGGAGGTAAAAGCCACAAGGTTACCTCTATCACACAATTGTGAAACACTTATTAGGCTATATTTCAAGCCATCTATCAGGTAGACATCTCTATGGAATGAGAATCTGTCTTTCCTACCTTTCCAACCCCAATAATCTAACCTTTCTTTCCATTACCAAAGGAGACATTACCTCCTTTTAAGTTCTCAAGTGAAACGAATTGGTCCTTGTTCCCAGTCATATGTTTTGAGCAACCACTATCCATATACCATATTTGGCTGCATCCTTTCACTTGGACCTACAAAAGAAATCGGGGGTTAGTCTTAGGAACCCAAACTAATTTGGGTCCCTTTCTATAGGCAAAAGGATGAATCAAATTCCTTCTTGCCCATCCAGGAAGCTTACTTTTCTCTTGAACAAAGGCTTTGTTCCTTTCACTGGCCTTTACTTTTGCATTACATTCATTTTTGTAATGGCCAGTCTTGCCACAATGTGTGCATATTTTATTCTCAGGAAGTGTGAGGTACTTGCTTTTAGGGTCCCACTTTGGTGCTTGAGTCCCATAGCCAAGTCCTCTTTTGTTGCTACTGTGATGCTCTTGCAACCAAGAGAGTGCATCAGAGGCTTTGTTCCATTTGCAAGTTCTGTCTAATTCATGTTTCACTTTTCCTAGATCTTCTTTTAGGACTTTGATTAGTTCATCCTTTTTATTCAATTCATCCTTCATTTTTACTAGGTTTTCCTCTAGAGTGAGATATGTGTGATCAGCTTTCTTCTTTCCAGTTCCTAGCTTCAATTTTAAGTTTTTAGACCTAAGTTCTAGGACACTGTTATCAAGTTCAAGAACCTGGTTCTTCAACTCAGCATTTGAGTTATCACTCTCATTAGCCCTAGACTCTAGACTTTTGCATTTTGCTTTTAGTATCACACATTACCTAGACAGAACTTCCTTCTCATTGTTAATTATCTCAGACTCATCAATGAAGTCTAGTAATAGCTCAGCCAACCTTTCTTTAGACAAAAATTTAATCTTGTCTTTGAGATGAAGAATACTTACCTCTTGTTCATCATCTGATTCTCCGATGGCCATCAGTGCTTGCTCTTCTTCAGCTTCATCTTCTGAGTCTTCATCTAAGGTTTCTCCCCAAGCAGCAACCATAGCCTTAGTTGAACCTTTGTTCCTTTTTGGTTAAACATGTTCCTTCGTTCAGCCCTTTCTTTCTTCCACTCAATTTCCCATTGAGGACAGTTCTTGATCATGTGATCAGTCTTACCACAGTTGTAACAACCCTTATTGGTCTATTTCTCAGGAGCTCTTGTCTTGTTGAAGGTTGTACCTCTTAAAGAACCCTTTCCTCTCATCAGGTACCTTTTGAAATCTCTAGTGATCATAGCCATCTCATCATCTTCCATATCTGAACCTTCAGCAATTCTGAGAGCTAAGCTTCTCTCCTTCTTGGGTGTATCCATCTTCATGGTTTGCCTTCTCATTTCATGAGCAGTAAGATTTCCAATCAGTTCATCCAGTCTGAGAGTAGCAATATTCTTGGATTCCTGAATGGCAGTGATTTTGCTTTCCCATGTGACTGGCAGAACCCTTGTCAGAATTTTTTCAACCTTGTCGTCTTCAAGAATGATCCTTCCAAGAGATTTAAGTTCATTTGTCAGTGTAGTGAACCTAGTATACATTTCTTGAATTGTTTCTCCTTCCTTCATGGTAAAGTTCTCATATTGAGAATACAGCAGTGTTCCTCTGGACCTCTTTACTTGAGGTGTTCCTTCATGAGCCACTTGCAAGGTGTCCCAGATTTCCTTAGCAGTGGTACAACTTTGAATTCTGCTGTACTCATCAGGTCCTAGTCCACACACAAGCCATTTCTTGGCTTTAGCATTTTTCTCCCACTTCCTCAGGTCTTCAGCAGTGCAGCCAGCCCTTGTCTTTGGCACATCAACTCTTTTAGCATTCTTCTTTGTGGTTGCTAGGGGACCATCAGTGACTATGTCCCAGAGTTCATAGTCTTCCCCTATGATGTGATCTCTCATCCTGTTCTTTCACCAAGAATAGTACTGACCATTGAAAAGTGGAGGCCTAGCAGTGGATTGCCCTTCCCAGTTCCCAGGTGGTGCACTCATGTTGATCTTCTCCTAAGGTGTTAGCCTCTTCAAGGATAACCCGCTCTGATACCAATTGATGTTTTTAACGTCAATACCACACAAGAGGGGGGGTGATTTATGTGGTACCCAGTTTTCGCTCTAGAAGAACCTGGTTCTTCTAGGTGTACTTACTACTACTGTTTGCGGAATTAAGAGTACATAAAATAAAGAACACAGAGATTTTTACGTGGAAAACACCTGGCTCAAAGGGTGAAAAAACCACGACCTACTACTCAGTAGGATTTTTCCAAACTTCCACTAAAATCACTGAGCCAAAACAGCATTTACAAAACTCTTGTAAACCTAAGGATTAAACTCTAATCCCAGTGTAGCACACAGCCTCAACTGTTGCGACACCTTCAAGTTAACTCTAACTTGAATACTCAAAGTACCTAATACAATTGCTTCTATGAAAGCTAGAAGGTACAACTTTAAAACACCTACTACAATTGAACTAAAATAAAAGAAAGACACAATGTAATTGGTTCTTCTATCTTGTCCAAGTAGCTTCAGGAATGCATACTTGAATCTCTCATAAATTGCTTGCAAAATTGCCTTGCTCTTTTGCTCTCAATTTAGTTTAACTTCTGCGTTTGTTCAATGCCTGTAAAAGAGAATAATCACTGTTATTTAATGAGTTAGTAATCAGAGTTTGATTGAGACTCAAATGCTGATCTTCCATCGAAGTTGAGTCCTTGAACAATACAAACTCCAACCCTATCCTTTATCCGGATTGTGTCCTCTTCCCATGAGAAGACTTTCTCTCCTCATCCAATATACAACCTTTTCGATTAGTTCAGGAGATATTGCTGCTTGATCACTGACACTTATCTCCTTCACGTGTATCTCACATGTCTAGGTTGATAGATACTGTGCCTCACATGATGGACCTGGTCCATGACTGAGTTCATTTGTCATTCTTCAAAACTTCACCTGAACTTGGGCCAACACTCTCAACAGCGGTCCTAGCGAATTCAAAGGTTAAAATGTGGTGCCTAAGGATTTCAAGCCCGCAGTATGATTAAGAATCGAGCTTTTGCGGCGGATTATAAAAAGAGGCTTGGAATGTTCTGTGATACCTTCGGCTTGCAGTGTAGCATTTGGTGCAATGAGAGAAAATGACTTCGGATTCGTAAAGGAATTATCAGAGTGGGTGTAACAGTGGAGGATGTAAACATGCGCATAAGGAGGGTATGAGATGGTTCGTGGGATTTGAGACAACATGGTCTCGTGATATAAGGTTGCTTAAGATGAGTGCGGATTGAGTTCGTTATGTGTTGAATGGAGTTATTATTATTTCTAGGACAATTAAAGAATAAATTAGAAGAAGTTGGATCGGTTAGCCATGGTGGAATTGGCATGATGGTGGCAGTGATCAGTTCCTCCAGCGTGATCAAATTATGCGAGTGATAAGTGGCGGTACGTGCGAGGTTTGACGGCCACCGTAATTGATTGTATTTGGATGCATTCGAGTATTATGACCTGTTATGTGTAGGCGAATCCCGGAAGGGTTGTGGTGGTTTAGACCACTACTTGAGGATTTGTGTGTTCTACGGTTATGAGAATTGAGTCATGTGCTGCAATGATTCTCCTGAAACGAGTAAAGTGAAAGGTTTCTACAAAGTGAAGTGTGTCCTATTAGTGGTTTAGGTGTTATGATGAAATTCTTGTACTCTTGCGCATTGGCATGATTAAGTGCAGTGATCGGCATAGATTCGAAAGTTGAGGATCACGGTTGCAGTTTGGTGTCGACAAGAATGTCAAGAGCTCGGAAGAGCGGGAAAGGATTCAGATGATTAGAGTAAGCTGGTATTGTCTTTAGCGTCACTTGAGATTGGTGTCTTGTGTAAGAGGCTTCGAGTACTGACTTCAGATTTTTGCTTTACACCATTTGTGCGGCCGGTGGTATGGATGTGCAGACTTGTTATCTGGTGTGGAAGGTTGTGGGAGAACGTCCCATGGAAAGATTGTATAAGTGTGACATGTAGTCACTTGATTGATCGAAGATTGGAACCAAGTATGGAGATTGCGGTACTATTGTTCATGTGAGAATTTATGCCCGGAGGGCGCTCGATTCATTTGGTTGTGGACTGTGGAGGTTTGTTTCGAATATGATGGTTGTTCTTGTGTGTTATGGGAAAAAGGGTTATTATGAACCCTTGAAAGGTTATTAGCTTAGTATGGTGCGATCAGAATCGGCTTGAGGTCTGTGGATGGATTTAAATATGAACGTGGGCTCTATATCGAGCTGGATGTAGTCATTTCAGTATAGCGCTCCTTATGGAGGAGTACTCGGACGTTGGATGTTGTTTCGTCGTCGGCTATTTCATGTAAACTATATTGTGCAGTGTGGGTTCTGAAATGGCTTGATTAGTTTCATATGTGTTGAGGTTCCGCGTAGCGATGGTGTTGTGTGATCAGGATGGCTCTCGAGATTCAGATCAGATATCGCACCTTAGTTGTGCTTGAGTTTTGTAGCGTATGGTGCTATCTGTCTCCCCAGGGATGGTATTATGCACTTAGCGTGCTTGTGGCCGATATTCGGGTATTTTGTAGTAATGAGCTTTCTAGCTCGGTAAATATCTCCTTATATAGATATTAGGTGTGGATCGGGTGGCACACCACCACAGGTAAATTGCTTGGATCGGGTTGCGTGCCGCAACAGTGTGATGTTGAGTATAGTCCCCTATATTTTATCTTGTGTGTTTGATTTTTCCCATTTTCTGAGGAAGGTTCATGACACCTTTTCGGTTGTCTAATTAGTTACGTAGGTTGAGCAGTCCTTTCCAGAGTTCGTTTTCCTTATGTATCACGTCGGGTTGTAGCTTATTGCCACAATGTGGCATCACATGAAACTTTTGGCAGTGTATGAGGTGGCTTATAGTCTGAACAGCCTATACTGGGTGAGACGAAATTATTGGACCTGGGATCGGTGCAACCGGGTTTATATGAAGTATATTAAAAGGTAAATATAATTATTTGGCTCATAATGAGGCAATGGTTCTAGTCAAGAGGAAAGACTCGATGATTTGTCGACTCGGCACTTGGTTATGAATTTCTACATGCCTCTTCCGTCGTGGCGCTATTGCAAGAGTTGGATCAAGACTTATATATATGTCATGAGGTGCATTGTGAGCATCAGATTCGGGGAATGTCGACTATTATGATCAGAGAGTGTTATTATGGTCCTGTGAATGATGTGGTGCATGGTGTGAGTTCAGCAAAGGTATGCAGTCATGTTCTGGTATATCGTGTAGAGATTAATACGGTGTTCGTATGCTGGAAGCAGGCCTGGCAGAGAATTTCGAATGTTGGAACTGGGCTCTAAGGCTTATTTGCCTAAATAAAAGAGAATATCATCAAATTTGATCGAGTTAACGTGCTCAACTGAGTTGTGGTAGCATGGGAAGGTGCATGAGGTGTTAAATAGTGATTTCGGACAACTCCAGCGCACTTCTTAGCACGTTCAAGGACGAACGTATGTTTAAGTGGGAGAGAATGTAACGACCCGACAGGTCGTTTTGAGCTCTAGTGCGCCGTTTAGCAGTTTGAGGCCATGAGCAGCTTCACTTCAGGTGTTATGACTTGTACGCGTGGTCGGAATTGAATTCCGGGAAGTTTGGAGTTGTTTTGGAAAGAAAATTCTCATCTCGAAAGCTTTAAGTTGGAGGAATTGACTAAGATTTGATTTTTGAGTAGACGACCTCGAAATCAGGATTTAAAGGTTTCAGCAGGTTCGTATGATGATTTCGGACATGGGCGTATGCCCGGATCGGGTTTTGGATGACCGGGAGCGTTTTCGGCACCTATTGTGAAAGTTAGCATTTTTGGAGGAATTTCATAAATTTGGGTTGAAGTGCATTTCAATGTTATCGATGTCCGTTTGGGATTCCGAGTTTGGGAATGGCTCTGTATGGTGATTCTGGTATTGGGAGCGCGTCCGGAAGTGGATTCGGAGGTCCGTAGGTCATTTTGGAGTCGTTTGGCGAAAGTAGAAATTTGAAGGTCTTTGAGAAGTTTGACCGGTAGTGGACCTTTTGATATCGGGGTCGGATTCCAATTCCGGGAGTTGGAGTAGGTCCGTAATATCGAATATGAATTGTGTGCAAAATTTGAGGTCAATCGGACGAGATTTGATGGGTTTTGGTAATTGAATGTTGAAGTTTGAAGTTCTAAAGTTCGTTAAGTTTGAATTGGGTTGTGATTCGTGATTTCGATGTTGTTTGTTGGGATTTGAAGGCTCGACTAAGTTCATAATGTGTTTTGGGACGTGTTGGTATAATTGGATGAGGTCTCGGGGGCCTCGGGAAGATTCCGGGTGATTTACGGATCGAATTTGTAGTTTGAAGAAGAATTGAGGCTACTGGCATCTGGTGTAACCGCACCTACGAGCTTTTAGCCGCAGGTCCGGAGCCGCAGAAGCGGCCTAGAAGTCGCATAAGCGGAGAAGGGCCGCCCAGGTGAAGGACCGCAGGTTCGGAGCCTTGACCGCATCTGCGCAAGCGCAGAAGCGAAAATGAAGGCCGTAGAAGCGACAATGGGCGCAGGTGCGAAGGAGCACAGTGGAAGCGGACGCGCAGAAGCGACGAGAAGTCCGCAGGTGCGGAAGACGCTGGGCAGAACGCATTAAATAGCTGGGTTTGACCATTTTTGCTCATTTTTCCATTCTTGGGCAATTTTTGGAGCTTCTTGAGAGAGGCTTCCACCTAGCAACTTGGAGGTAAGTTAAACCCACCTATTGTAAGTTAAATACTTGGATTATATCTAGACGTTAACATAAAAATCATGGGGAATGGAAATTTGGGATTTTGAAGGAAAACCTAGAAATTGGTATTTTCGGATGTTGACCACGAATTTGGGCATGAAATTGGAAACAAATTATATTTGAGTTCGTGGGGTTATGGGTAAAATTTATCTTCGAAAAATTTCGGAATCCAGGCACGTGGGCCCGAGGGTGATTTTCTTCGACTTTTTGATCGGGGTTAGAAATTGTTATAAATTGGATCATAATGAGTATTCGAGCGTATATTAATGGGTTTTTATAATTATTGGCTAATTTTGGAGCGTTGAGCATCGGTTTGAGGTGTTAGAGTGTCGTTGGAGCCAGTTATGGAACTTCGGAGCGAGGCAATTCTCCTTTCTAACCTTGTAAAAGGGAATTAACCCCATAGGTGAACTAAATTATTGTGTGTTTCTACTTGTGGGGGCTACGTACGCACGAGGTGACGAGAGTCCGTACGTAGCTACTAGTTATGCCTATGTCCGGGTAGTTTTAGGCTTACATCATGCCTTGTTGATATTGTTATTGATTGATGCTCATTGTTTGCTTTGAGAGGGAGCGAGATTGAGTTTGCTTATTAAATATTTCAAAAGGAGTCGAAATTGAAGAATTTAAGATTTAATAGATTTCATTTGAACTTCGTAATTTCGAAAAGAATTAAGGAACATTATAATAGCTTAAGAAATCTATAAGTAACCGCGTCGCATGTATGTTTCACGAGCGGGGTAATTTCCTTAAAAAGCTACTAGCTGAATTTCCCTTATTTTGAAAAGAATCAAGGAAGAGATATGATTTTAATGTTAATTTATAATTGACCGCGTCGCAAGTATGATCCGCGTGGGGGATGATTCCTTAAATTTATATTTAACCGTGTCGCAGGTATGATTCGCGAGCGGGGTTATTTCCTAAATTTATATTTAATCGCGTCGCATGTATGATTCGCGAGCGGGAATCGCGTCACATGTATGATTCGCAAGCGGGGGAAATAGATGCATCTATGGTTCGCGTTGTTCGACCCTCGACAGTGCACAATTTACTTTTATGTTGGATCGGATTGTACGCCTCGGCATTACCTATATATATATATATATATATATATATATATTCTTCCTCATGGAATAATGCGTAACTTTTGGCTAGAAGCCAGTGTATCTGAGGATTGTTCCCTGATTTAAATTATGACAACCTCTTGATGATATCCACTATATCTATATATATATATGCTCCGGTTACGGAGGGAACTTGCTAGTTGAGAGCTTGAGTAAAATTGTAAAGAGCGGAATTGTACCACGTATCTTATACATGTCTATTTCATATATTTACTCTACTTCATATCTATTCACTTTCTTACTGTACCTGATATTATTGGACCACTAGTAAGTGTCGAATTCGAGCTCTCGTCACTACTTCTTCGAGGATAGACTGGATACTTACTGGGTGCGCGTTGTTTTCGTACTCATACTACACTTGTTGTGCATTTTTGTTGCACAGGCACATGCATGTCTAGTGGCCTAGTGGGCGCAGCGGCATGGTTGATACGGGAGACTTAGGTGAGCTGCATCTCTTGAGACGACCCGCAGCCAGTAGAGTCTCCTCCAGAGCATTGGTATTTCCCTTTCTGTCCAAATTGTATTTCGGACAGTTATTGTATTTTATTTTATTCCTTAGTAAACGCTCATGCACTTGTGACATCGGGTTTTGGGATGATTATGGGTTATTCAACATTGAAATTGTTAAAACATTATTATTTATTCTGTAAAGTCCATCTTTTACTATTAAATTGAAGAAAAATCACGATTTCAAAAATACTAAAACGAGAACTAAATTGATTATTTAGTGTTGGCTTTCTGACAGTAGTGTCCGACACCATCACAACCTTTAATGGAATTTGGATCGTAACAAGGATCTTAGGAAATTAAGGAGAACCTGAAATGATATCAAATGGGATGGAAATGCTCCCCATTGCTTTATGACTCATTACAGTCATACTATGTTTTGTACATTGTGCCTAGCCTTTTGCTTCCTCCTGCTCCTAGATTTTTACTTGAAAAACTAAAATATTTACATATGATTTTAATAAATAAATATATAGTAATATTTATATCATTGTTGAACCTATTGACTTTAGAATATTCTAGATTCATCTTTGTGTGAAGTCCATGGATTAGATGATTCGCTAAATCTAAAGCATTTTTATAGTCAAATACAGGGTTTCACCATATCAGATATGTAGAATTCAGTTCTGCAAAATTGTTAAGTTGGATAACTTTTGTACCAACGGATGAAATCCCAACGTGCGTACACTTAGTTTTTGTGACATCCTGTTAATCAACAAGAGAACAAGACAACAAAAGTATAATTAAGGATTTTCGCACCAGGTCTCATAGGTATAAGTTATGATCACCTATTAAATGTGGGTTAAGACCTTCAAGTATCAGACTATCAGTCAGTAGTACTGTATAATCAAGGAGGAGCCAGAATGACGGAATTGGTTTCCGAACCCTTTTCGTCAGAAAGTTATACTCTCTATATGTAAAGTTAAAATTATCTTTTTATGAATATCAAGGAGATATTAAATTCTTTTAGCTTTTTCATGCGTTTACTTCTTTAAACTTTGAATCTCGTAAAAATTCTGGTTCCGTTAATGTATACCATGGATGTGGTCACGTCACTACATTTAATAGCTCTAGAAGAGTACGACTATGATCATACAACAGAAACCATCGCTTCACTTAATTATGAGACATTTCAATCAGAAGAGTAAAGTGTGCACGTCTTTTGAGCCAAAAGAAAAATAAATATTTACTTCTAAATTGAAATCTAGCAGTCACCTCACTAAACTCCGATAACTTAGCCTTCAATCAGCTCAAAACCCGCTATCAGGTGAACAAATACCTGCATCTGCACACAAGGTGCAGGGAGTAAAGTGAGTACTCCAACTCAGTGAGTAAAAAAGGTAAATAATAACTGAGCAGTAAGAAATCACGTAAGGCAAATCATCATGCTGTATAGAAGTAGTATAAAACCCCTTGAGAAAAAGCAGTGAAGCTGTGAAATCTTTTTAGAAAACATCTTAGCTCAGTTTAAACATCTTTTAAAAAATGACTTTTTCAACAGTTATGCAAATGAATGCAAAACAATTAGTGCAGAAAAACACAGAAATCCGCCCCTCGGGCACAACACTCACTCAATAGATAATGCCAGACAATCAGGTAGATACCCCGTGAAGTAACACAGACAACAGATAATGGCAGACAAATGAAACAAAGTAAACACATAGATCAGTATCATATAGTAACCGCTGCGGCGTGCAGCCCGATCCATACATCGCTGCGGCGTGCAGCCCGATCCATATATTTCATCGCCGGCGCTCACTGGGAAACCAAAAAAAAAACTATCAGTACTTTAGTAATTACACCAAAAATGATAGGTGAGGCTACAAGTTAAGACGCATGAGGCTACTTAAGCTAAACATTTTACATTACAGAAGGCTTACATACAAATAAACAGAGTTGATTTCTTAAAATGTCACTGAGCTAATAGACATTGGTTAAGAATGTTACTTTATTTTATTTTGTCTATTGTAATTGAAAAGTTACTCTATACTTTTCGGATATATTGAAAAATTTTCTTTTCATCCGAACCATCTAAAAAATTAAGGGGTCATTTGGTTGGGAAACAAGTTATCCCAAGATTAATTATCATGGAATTAGTTATTTCACTCTTCCATAGAGATAAAAATGATAAAAATAATACTACAATCTCGGAATTAGTTATGACGCGATTTTATTCCAACCAAACGTGAGATAAACTCATTTTAACTTTAGTCTGGAATTAATTATCCCTTATCCTTCGTACCAAACGAGCCCTAGTGAGTCGTTTGGTACATGGGATAAGAGTATTAATATCGAATAAAGTTAGGGAATAACTTTATCCCATATTTGGTTTGGGATATTAGCTAATCCCGAAATAATTTTATACTAAAATAGTGGGATTAGTTATCCCATGTAGAAAGTAGGATAACTAATCTCATGGAATATCCCAACCCATAAATTATCCTGAGATATTCTACTATTGTACCAAACGACCCCGAAAAGTACTCATTAAAACAATCTACCGACCCACTCTATGACCCAACCCGTTAGACCTTTCTCTTTTTCTTAGAAAAAAAACATAACGGAAGTCACACTCTCTACAAAAATATTTGCAGTTCTCTCTCTCTCTCTCTCTTCTCTCTCTCTCTCTCTCATACACACACACACGCATATATATATATATATATATATGTGTGTGTGTGTGTGTGTGTGTGTGTGTGTGTGTACGCGCTTTGCGCGTGTACTTTATATCAAAAGAGATAAAAAAATTTAAAAATAACATAAATAATAATATAAAGATGTATCTCTGTTATAAAATAAAGATTAACAAAAAATTACAAGTTCCTAAAACTAATAAATAATTTTATATTAATTATAGGAGTAATGTTTGATTGAATGGGTAAAGATGTTGTTTCAAGCTAGGTATACGTGTGTTTATGTCGTATTATGCATCATCAATAATTGAAAAGGTTTTATCCATAGTTTACTTAATTTATGAGAGTGTTAAAACTTGTATCCTTATTCTAATCATATTTTTGTAATCATATTAGGCATCCCAACTCGACAAATACTAACCATTGTTTCGAGGTTTGAATCCAGTCTAGTGATTCTTTTTTCCAGTTTGTTCTCATTAGTCACTTTATTGTAGTAATATTTGATTGAAAGGTAAAGACGTCGTTTGATTTTATTTCTAAAGTACTTCATTTACGTAATCGATTACATAGTACAATCATATTTTATTCCTATTTAGTGAGACAAAGAATATACACAACTCTTATTAAAAATAAATTTCTTATCTTATACATGTGTAAGGCAAGTACTAAGATTTTACTAATTATATTGACTAATTAGATGAATAATGAGTAAAATTAACTTATATAATTTATAAGCTTACTCAAAAATACTCTTATTCATTTTTGCCTGATTTATTGGGTTAGTATCGTAATTGATTGGATTAAAAGTAATAAAATATAGGACTAAATTTAAAATAGTAATAGACGACTAAAATAAGAAAAGAAAATTTAAGTACATGACTAAAATGAAAATAAATAATCATAAAATATAGACTAATGTATTAGTGAGTCTTGACACAACAAAATAATATTCTTGGGACAAAGAAAAAGATAATGTAAGAAAAAGCCTATGACAAAAATTAAAAAAAGAAAGTCACATAAACACACACAAAAACGTATGATAATTAAATGGGAAATCAAATAGTAATTGGTTCAGTCGATTTGGTAAAATCTTATTTGATTTCGAAATTTCAAATTTTAGAAATTTTTACATAGTTCAAATAAGAAAACACTTAATAATTAAAAAAATTTGTGTATTTCAAAGTCCTAAAAATTAGGAAAAATAATTAAATGACAATTTTATCCAATGTAAAATATGGTTTTAAAGGGTAAAAAAGGCGAACGACATTTTGCTAAGAGGCTTCGTGCTTTTAATATAGTGGGATATCTCAGGATAATTTATGGGGTGGGATATTGTACCAAACGACATTTTGCTAAGAGGCTTCGTGCTTTCAAAAAGTTATGGCATGTTTGGCTTGCTTCTAAAATCAGTTTATTTTAGAAAGTCTTTATCAAAAAAATATTTTTGGTAAGTGGTAATTTGTATTTGACTAATCAATTCGAAAACACTTTTGAGCACCACTTTTAAAAAGTGTTTGTAAGTTTTTCTCAAAAGTATTTTTCAGAAAAGTATTTGGGAAAAAATACTTTTTTCTGCTTCTAAAAAGTTGCTTCTGCTTACACTCAAATATATTTTTTTTTGTACTCAAAAGCTTAATTAAACACCTTAATTTTGAAAAAAAAAAAAACCTACTTTTGGCTTAAAAAAAAAGTCAAACAAGCTATTATACTAGTAATTGTTAGGTGTTAAGTGCGACACCACAATAGCTTATAAAGCAAGTAAATTTGGGTTGCCAGTAGCAATATCTTCGAATAATCATGTTGGTGCACTTGAAAATTTTCTCTCAAGATGAACACCACCACCACCGTTGCCTCCCCGCCGGAACCGCCAGACATCAGTTCCATGCACATCGACATACCACCTAACACAGAAAATACTACACCCTCCGTTCCCACCTAGACCTTCATGCAAAAACTAATTTCAAACAACCAATTCACACATCTCCCCGAGACCCGCCAAACCACACACTCATCTATCGATTTGTCAGATGAAACTACAATTGACCAACATCTAGAAACCTTTATCCCACTAACAAGCACAGGAAAAAACAGTCTCTATTTACCCTGGAAATTTTCAGTAATTCTTAAAGTTTTTGGACGCAAAGTAGGACATCAAACTCTGCGAACAAAGCTAATCCAACTGTGGAAACTCACAGAGGACCTTCCACTAATCGATTTGGGATGTGACTTCTTCCTAGTTAAATTCCAGAAGGAGGAAAACATGGTGAAATCTTTACACGATGGGCCATGGTTCCTATTTAATCACTTTCTATCAATAAGGAAATGGGAGCCCAAGTTCATAGCTTCCAACGCACAGCTCACTTACTCTGCCATCTGGATTAGATTGCCTGAGTTACCTACTGAATTCTACGACTTTGAAATCCTCTAGCGCGTAGGATCAAAAACTGGATCACTAAGGAAAATAGATACATGCACATCTGCCACAACTAGAGGCAGATATGCACGTATATGCATTGAAGTTCCATTGGAAAAACCACTCAAAACACACGTTTACATTGGTCACCATCGACAACAAATCCTATACGAAGGACTAAATATGCTATGCACTTGTTGTGGGAGATTAGGACACACCACAAACCTCTGTACTTTTGAGTCAAACACACACACACACCACCATCTTCCCCCCCACATCCACATACAGACCCACATCCCAGCCATGATCCTGCCCCTACTACACCTGACTCGAAATCACAAATCCAACACACTGATGATGGAGGTTGGCAAACGGTAAAGTTTCCACCAAGAAGCATCAGAATGGCCATCCTAAAGCGGGAATTCAACCGCCACCTTGGCTACGAGGACCTCTCCAACGACATAACTAGGCCCACATAGCCTCAAAGACGATGGCCGATCACGGCCCCACAGGTACGCTTTCGTTTACCCCAGCCCCAATCCCTAATACCTTAATAAAAAAATCAAACAAATATGTTACACTAGACACAAATACCCCCCCCCCCCCACAAATAATTTTAATACATTTGCTTTGCACCTTTAAGTGATACACATTCCAACGATCTCACATACACACACCCTTCTACATCTGGGCCTATCAAAACAAACACTCTGCCCAGCCCAATAAGTAGCCTATACAAACCAGAAGATGAGGCCCAAACCAAACAAAGTCCAAACAACTCTCTTACCATGCATGAGGAACAATCCTCGTCACCCCTACCCACTCAGAAAATAAGCCACGTGGACCCACTATAGCCACATCACCCGACCACTGCCACCCTATACCACAATCAACCCGCTCAATTACCACCCAACTAGGTACCTACTTACACGCAAAATCCCCAGTCCAACCACACTCTACACAATCCACTACAGAAGGCCCAACAACACAACTACACCTAGATCACACCAATAATCAAATCAGCAAAGCCAAAGACCCAAGCAATACACCATCAACTGCCCCTCCACGTGAAAACAAATCCAGTGCAAAAAATCTTTCACCGCCAATATCACATCCACCGCACAAATTACCCTCTCCTGCTCCAAACAATACTGAAAACCCATCATTACTTTCCCTCCATAATCCCACTGATACAAGCAAAGATCAAACAACATTTTCACACAAAAATGAACCACCTTCCCTTAAATTACCAACACAGACGCACCACCTCATTCACCAACACCAACCTCCTCCATCACCCCATCTTCATAACACCCTCACCATGCAACCACCAAGCCAACCCCATCAACCTCCCACACCAATCTACATTTCACAATTCCCTCCAACAATGACATACCCACTGTCATGGTTGGAAATGAGTTTACAGGATCATGCACTAATGTTCACAATGAAGATCGACAATCAAGATGTGATCATCATGATACAAAATCCGCTGGATATTGCTCAATTTGTAACGGAAGGGATGCGCCTGGGAGTGGAACTTTACAATCAATATCTTTGGGTCATGAACCCTCCATCCACTCTCACAACTCATCACAGTTGGACTCCCCTTCCACCCATGCATCCACAACACCCTCAATGTACCCTCCAATTCTCATACCAAACTCCACAGAACACACAAGAATTCCCTTTCTACCTACCCCAGCTTCCCCAACAGACCTTTGTTCCCTAGATCCAACAAAGATCCTTGATAGCAACACCAGCACCACTACATGCACAAGCATCTCCATATCACCCACTCACTCCACCAACCAGCCATGTTCATACCCACCATCAAGCTCCATCACAACTCGGAGCAGAAGCACAACAAGAAGGAGATAAGAGAAACACGACCAATCATGTGTTTCCTAGATGGACACAGTACTTACACGCTCAAAGAGCAGTTTGCAAGAAAAGTGATAATCAATTGTCCGCAAGAGCTGCTCCCTCAATGTACGAACCACGCACAACCCAGCAATGGGCAAATACGGCATAGTGTTGATTCCAGCAATGACTCCAACCAAGGTGAGGACCTCCTCCCCTCCCCCACCCAATAATTCATCCATGAAGATCATTATCTGGAATTGCAGAGGAGCTAAGCCAGCTGACTTCAAAAGAAATTTCCGCTCACTACTCAACTACCACAACCCACAACTTGTGGCCTTGTTGGAAACTCATCTACAGGACCATGCAACCCTAAAGGAAGAATTTGGATTCACACACTTAGCAGAAGCACCGGCAGTGGGTGCCAGTGGAGGCCTTGCTTTACTTTGGAAGGAGGAAATCATCCAACTTGATCAAGTTGTAGTCACACAACAAGAGATCCATTCAATTGTGCAGGTACGACCACACACTACTTCTTGGCTTTTTTCAGTAATATATGCCAAAAATGACATGCACTCTAGGAATGTATCATGGAAAAATCTAAGGCAACTACATGACACTATAAAGCTCCCATGGTTAATGGGAGGGGATTTTAACGAAATAACTAGAGCCTCGGAGAAATACAGAGGTCTAGCCCTAAATAACACTAGGTCTGTTAAATTTATATGTTGTTTAAATTATTGCAATATGATAGACCTAGGGTATACTCAGTAAATATACTTGGTCCAATAATAGGCACATCACAAATCGGATTTTAGAGAGAATTGATCGTTTTGTAGCCAATATGATGGATAAACCTTTTTCCTCAAGCCTTAGTACAACACCTGCCTCGCACACACTCGGACCATTGTCCTTTATTAATTCATCTTAATAAAAAATATACAACTACGGAAAAAATATTTAGGTTTGAAACTATTTGACAAACCCACCCACTATTCTTATCAGTTATACAAAGAAACTGGACTATTAATAAACCCATTCTTTCTGCTATTGAAGACTTCACCAAGGATGTAACCAATTGGAATAAATCCACCTTTGGAAATATATTTAGGAAAAAAGTAAACTGCTAGCCAGGATAAAAGGAGCCCAATCCTCACTGGCATATCCTACGAGCTCATTCTTACAAAACCTAGAATATGACCTAATAAATGAGTTTAATGAATTATTAAAATTAGAAGACGAATTCTAGAAATTAAAATCTCGTATAAATTGGCTCCAACAAGGCGATACTAATATTAAATTTTTTCACCTAACAACTATTAAGCGACGCAGAAGAAGTTGTATCACGGCTCTAAAAGATTCAGTGGAAAACTGGATCTACGACCAAAAAAATATCACATGCCAAATTGAACAATACTACCAAAACTTATTCACTACTTCCCACATAGTCCATCAAAAACACTCCTTAAACTCAAGACACAATCACCTCACACAGGAACAACTTAACAGCCTCACCTTATCCCCCACCACCACTGGAATTTTTAGAGCTGTTAGATCTTTCCAACCACTCAAAGCTCCAGGGCCTGATGGCTTACACCCACTTTTTTATCAAAATTACTGGGTGCACATTGCTCCTTCACTCATTTTTTTTTGCAAGGAAGCATTTGAAAAATAACACATTCCTCCGGAAGTAAACAAAATGTTCCTTTGTCTCATTCCAAAAATACTTCACCCCACTGCTATCACCCAATACCGCCCAATAAGCCTTTGCAACACCCTTTACAAAATAATTACAAAAATTATTGTTCATCGTATTAAACCAATTCTTCAAACAATTATAAGCTCCGAACAATCTGCCTTCTTACAAAATCGCAGAGCTTCAGATAACGCTATTATTATACAAGAAATATTCTACCATTTTAAAAAGAAAAAAGGGACACAAGGTGAATTCCTCCTCAAATTAGACCTCGAAAAAGCTTTTGACAAACTAGAATGGGGTTTCACTAGGGATACTCTAAGCTACTTTAATTTTCCATCACCATTAATTAATTTAATTATGTCATGCATCACCTCATCCACAATATACATCCTAATCAATGGTGCACCCACACCATTTTTCAGTCCCACTAGAGGAATACGCCAAGGGGATCCTCTATCACCTTATTTGTTCATTTTATGCCTTGAATTGTTGACTCGGAAAATACACTCATAAGTTGATTACGGGCTATAGAGCCCTATAAAATTATCTACACACGGACCACAGCTATCACATATATTCTTTGCCGATGATATCACTCTCATCTCCAAATTGACTACTAAGAGCGTCCACTCCCTTATTGATACACTCACACTTTTTACAAATACCACGGGCAGACCATTAATTACACCAAATTAAAAGTCTTTTTCTCCAAAAACGTTACCTCTGAAGCAAAGGCATTTATGATATCATCCTTTGCCATGAAGGAAGGCTCACAATTTGGTAAATACTTAGGATTCCCTATTATTAATCAACGACCTAGGAAAAATGATTTTCAATTCCTGCTGGATAATTTTAACCATAGAATGGCAGGCTGGAAAACAAATGTGCTGTCCATGGCAGGACGCACCACTCTCATCAAAGCCACCCTTAATTGTCTACCATTTGTCACGCCCCAACCTCGGGAGGCGCGACCGGCGCTCAATCGAGTGAACCCAACTGAGCAAGCCTTATCAAACACTTTCTACCCTAACTCAATGTGATTAAGGAATCCGGTTTCTGTTTAATTAGACAATAAGAGGGGTTAAACATTCAACAATGATAGTTCATTTTATAACACAACCTTAAACCGTAGTTAGGCTTCCAAGATTTCATACAGTCATAGTTTAGAAGAAAGCAAGAGTTTGTATTTACAACATAGTTCACGGACCCATCCAACGCCCGTACATAACCCACACAAACGTCTACGGAGCCTCTAAGGATACAAAAGACAATAATGACAACACCGGCAACAAGGCCCCGGCTATACCTCAAAAGGGAATATCTATAACAAAAGATGTACAACATAACCCCTTGAAGGAGGAAGGGGCTCACCAAGACTTTGAGAGGAGGATGTTTTGCTAAACGTGATCGGCACTATCCGCTATGGAGCCACCTACATTCATTTAAAAAAATGTAGCGCCCCCTGCAAAAGGGGCGTTAGTACCATGGAATAGTACTAGTATGTATAACTAAACACCATCCTGCTAGAAAGAACAACCATATAAGAGTAAAGAAGAAATCGTAAAGACAACAAATTTTCAAATAATCACCATGTCAACAATATAAGGAGGTTCACATGATTTTCACATAGTTTCTGAAATTTTAGATTGGAGCATCCCACACTGTTGCATCATTATCCACATTGCCACCGCTTCCTTGAGCGGAGTTCGATCACGGCTCGATCGGCTAAGCCGTCTCCCCGAGACGTTACCATTATTTCATTCACACTTTCCAGTTTCAATCATCAATACATGACCACCATGTGCATATATCATTGCGTCCGATCATGGCCCGATCGGCTAAGTCGTCTCCCCCAGACGTTACCATTCTCCGTTATTCATCTCACTCCAATCTTTGTTACACATGTATTAGTTTACCGACACTTGGGGCCACAATTTCCACATTCCATAACTCACGCTTCACATTGTTCCCATTTTCAACATTTACTTTGCCACTTAAGATCATAGGCACATACAAAAACAATTTAAGTCATAAGCATAGAGAGGAATTCATCAAGTTTGGCATATTAGTCCCAAAGTAACCTTGGCATGACATTTAGGCATTTAGCACATAGATCATGTTCTCCACACATCCTCCATTTACAAAGAGTAACACATTAAACACATGAAGAAGTACCTACCACATCCATTTTCACAACAATAATTCACTTAACATAACAAGTACTGCATCAATCACGTTTCGAACATACAACACTTACACGGGCACCATGGAAGCTTAATTTCTAATAGGAGGGGGTTTTAACCATACATACCTCAATGGAGCTTTCCTTAAATCTTTATAATAAGTTCTGGGACTCTTAGCATTTCAATCTATTTTATAAGAATTGCAAATTGAACCAAGAATTAGAGACATGATTAGGATTCTAGCTCGTTTGAGCATATTATCAAGCACTAAGGGTGCATTATGATCTTAGGTCCTTTTTGTGAGAGATTTCTATCATTTTATACCCCAATTGCTTTCTTTTTAGTTCACAACCTCCCAATACTCTATTATCTTTTATGCATGCAAGATTATCAGCCCTTATATCCATGAACCCACTTGCTAATCACTTATTTTTAATAGAAATTTCGAAATTATAGGTGAGGGTACAAGTTCTTACCTCTTAGGGTGAGGACCTAGCAATTTCACTTGACAATCTTCAAGGATTTGGGGCAAGGGTTGAGTGGGGACTTGATGAAGATCACTCCCTCTCTCTCTAGAACCTCCTCTCTCACTCTATACGTAGTGAAATAACAGAAAAATGGTCTAATGGGGTGTTTTAGTTGGAATGGGGTTGGGTTTTAAAAGTAGGAAAATAGGAGCCCCGACAAGATCTGCGATCGCATACCTGACATGCGGCCCGCAAAATGGCCGCAAAAATGGTCCCAAAACCTGAGCACACTATCTGGGTATGCGACAGAAACGCGGTCCGCATACCTGTTCTGCGGTCGCATAATGCACCGCAGAATTGCCCCTCGCAAAATTCCAAGGGGATTATGCGATGACTATGCGGCCCGCATATTGATTATGCAATCTCATAAGTGGCCGCATAGTTGACCTCAAAATTGACCAACACACTGCTTCACTTTGCGGCGACTATGCGGTCTGCATAGCCGTTATGCGACCGCATACTGGACCGCATATCGCACTTTTCTAACACGTATTCCTAATTTGGCACTACGAACTTTCGAGTTTTGAGTAGAAGTTTTCACGGGGCCTTACATCCTCCCCCACTTAAGATCATTCGTCCTCGAATGAGGGTCAAGGGTCACTTGTTAGAAATTCATAGGCAACCTCAGCTTTTCACAACATGAAACATATCCACAGCCCCAAATTTGGCTAACTCCCTAAATTTAAAAAAAAAAATTCGCCAGAGTTTCCTTTGTATCTAGGCCTATCCACCTGTCAGAGAGCCCCAGAAACATATCCTAACAACATATACATGTTCCATAGACACAACATAACCTGTACAATACTAACCATGGCCGCATAGGCAATCATGTAACCAAAACGAACAGAACAGTTTTACATAGATCAAATCAAGGATACAGAGTTCATAGGGACTAAATGGATAAAAGCTATTACATGGCTATACAAACAAATGTGAGTACTTCCTTCTCATTTCTTCCTCGGCTTCCGAAGTGGCTTCCTCAACCTACTGGTTTCGCCATAACACCTTTCTGGAGGCAATTTCCTTATTTCTCGATTTCCGGACCTGCCTGTCAAGAATGGCAACTGGAACTTCTTCATAGGACAGTTCTTCATTAACCTCAATAGTTTCAACTGGCACGATAGTGGACGGATCTCCCACTACTTTCTTCAACATAGACACATGAAAGACTGGGTGTACCAATGACATCTCGGGTGGCAACTCAAGCTTGTATGCCACCTGACCAATTCGTTGGATGATTGTGTACGGTCCGACATACCTTGGGCTCAACTTTCCTTTCTTCCCAAACCGCATGATACCGTTCATGGGGGAAACCTTTAAGAATACCCAATCATCCTCTTTGAATTCCAAATCCCTGCGACGGACGTCCGAATAAGACATTTGGCGACTCTGAGCAGCCTTTAACCTTTCCTTAATAATTTTGACTTTCTCCATGGCCTGGTGTACAAGGTCTGGCCCTATCAGTTCAGCTTCTCCAACCTCGAACCACCCAATGGGAGACCTACATCGTCTACCATACAATGCCTCAAATGGTGCCATCTGGATACTAGCATGGAAGCTATTGTTGTAAGCAAACTCTATGAGTGGTAAGTGATCATCCCAGCTACCTTTGAAATCAAGAGCACAAGCACGCAACATGTCCTCAAGCGTCTGAATAGTCCGCTCTGCTTGCCCGTCGTTCTAGGGGTGAAAAGTTGTGCTAAGATTTACCTGCGTGCCCAAACCTTGCTGAAATTTCTTCCAAAAGTTAGCCGTGAACTGAGCCCCTCAATCTGAAATAATTGAGATTGGAGTACCATGCAACCTGACTATTTCCTAGATATACAACTGAGCATACTGTTCCACTGTGTCGGTAGATTTAACTGGCAAGAAGTGCGCTGATTTCGTGAGTCGATCCACAATCACCCAAATTGAGTCAAACTTGCGCGGAGTGCGCGGTAATCCGACCACAAAATCCATGTTGATCATCTCCCATTTCCACATTGAAATTTCTATGCTTTGAGTCAATCATCTGGGTCTTTGATGTTCGGCCTTCACTTGCTAGCAGTTCGGACATATAGTCACAAAGTCCGCCACATCCCTTTTCATGTTATTCCACCAATAGAGTTCCTTGAGATCATGATACATTTTCGTAGAGCCTGGGTGCACGGAATACCTAGAAGTGTGAGCTTCTGCCATGATCCTTTCCCGAAGACCGTCGATATCCGGAACACAAAGCCGGCCCTGGTACCGCAGGGTACCATCAACCATGACAAGGGAAAAAGCTGTGGTCTTGTGTTTATGAATCCCCTCTTTCAGTTGTGCTAACAATGGGTCGTTGAATTGCTTTTCCTTCACCTCTGCCACAAGCGACAATTCAGCCCTATTTTGCACAATTACCCCTCCATCATTAGAGTCCGCAAGGCGAACTCCCAAACTGGCCAATTGATGAACCTCCCGGGCCAATGGCCTCTGATCTGCCCTCAAACGAGCCAAACTTCCCATAGATTTTTGACTAAGAGCATCCGCCACAACATTAGCCTTTCCCGGGTGATAGAGAATATCAATGTCATAATCCTTGAGTAACTCTAGCCATCTTCTCTGCCTCAGATTCAACTCCTTCTGCTTGAAAATATATTGAAGGCTCTTGTGGTCCGTGAATACATCCACATGGACCCCATATAGATGACGTCGCCAAATCTTTAGCGCAAACACCACTGCCGCAAGCTCTAAGTCATGAGTTGGATAGTTTTTTTCATGATTCTTGAGTTGCCTAGAAGCGTAGGCTATAACCTTGCCATGTTGCATTAACACACACCCGAGCCCGATCCTGGAAGCATCGCAATACACCACAAATCCCTCTGTACCCTCTGGCAGGGTTAATACCGGTGTTGTAGTCGGTCTTGATTTCAATTATTGAAAGCTCCTTTCACAAGCATCGGACCACTGGAACTTAACTGCTTTCTGGGTCAATTTAGTCAATGGAGAGGCAAGAGTAGAAAATCCCTCCACAAACCTTCTGTAGTACCCAGCCAAACCCAGGAAACTGCGAATCTCTGTTGGAGTGGTAGGTCTAGGCCAATTCTTTACTGCTACAATCTTTTGAGGATCAACCATAATTCCTTCCCTGGAGACGACATGACCCAGGAATGCGACAGATTCAAGCCAAAATTTACATTTCGAAAATTTTGCATACAATTGGTGTTGCTGAAGAGTCTGCAAAACTGTCCTGAGATGGTTAGCATGATCCTCTCGACTTCGGGAATACACAAGAATATCGTCAATGAACACTATCACAAAGGAGTCTCGAAAAGGCTTAAAGACTCGATTCATAAGATCCATGAATGCTGCCAGGGCATTTGTCAGCCCAAAAGACATCACCAGAAATTCAAAGTGCCCATACCGAGTTCTGAAAGTTGTTTTTGGAATATCCTGCTCTCTTATCTTCAATTGATGATACCCGGACCGCAAGTCAATTTTTGAAAAACACATAGCACCTTGCAATTGATCAAACAAGTCATCTATCCTTGGTAGAGGGTATTTATTTTTGATGGTGACTTTGTTAAGCTGCCGGTAGTCAATACACATCCGCAGCGACCCATCCTTCTTCCTTACAAACAATACCGGTGCGCCCCATGGTGACACACTTGGCCGGATGAAACCCTTTTCTAAAAAATCCTTCAGTTGTTCCGTTAGCTCTTTCAATTCTGCCGGTGCCATTCTATAAGGTGAAATTGATATAGGCTGCGTGCCTGGCATCACGTCGATCCCAAAGTCAATCTCCCTATCTGGTGGAACCCCAGGGAGCTCATCTGGAAAGACATCCGGAAATTCATTCACAACAGGTACGGACTCAAGGCTAGGTGCCTCGGCATCGGTGTCCGTAACATGGACTAAATGATAGATACACCCCTTCTTGATCATCTTTGCGGCCTTAAGGTAAGAAATAAACCGACCTTTAGGCACTACATTATCTCCCTTCCATTCAACCACCGGCTCATTAGGAAACTCAAGCCTCATAGTTCTAGCTCGACAATCAAGCTTGGCAAAACATGAGTAAAGCCAATCCATTTCCATTATTACATCAAAATCAACCATCCCCAATTCAATAAGATCGGCCATGGTATCCCTACCACGCACCGTGACAACACAGCTTCTATAAACTTGAGTAGCTAAAATTGACTCACCAATCGGAGTAGATACCGAGAATGGTTCATGAAGCTATTATGGTTCTATCCCGAATTCCATAGCAACAAAAGGGGTAACATAGGACAGGGTGGAACCGGGGTCAATAAGTGCATACACATCATGGGATTGGACAGTCAGAATACCTGTAACAACATCTGGAGAAGCCTCTGCAGTATGGCGACCACTCATAGCATAGAACCGGCTGGGTCCTCCTGAACTCTGCGCACCACCCTTAGCTGCACCTCGCCCTGCGGGTGCTGGGGTACCTCGAGTTGGAGAGGGGGCTGAAGATGTAGCAACTGCTGGACTGGATGAATGTGCTGTGCCCCTACCCGCTTCCTGGCGGGATGTATGACAATGCCTCTGAATGTGGCCCCTCATCCCGCATCCATAGCACACGGGTAACTCCAAGTAGCAAACCCCTGAGTGCATCTTCCCGCACTAGGGGCACGGGGACCTCTGCTGCTGCTGGGATCTCTCTCCTGACCGACCCCGCTGATGGGATCCTCTGTTGCCCTGGCTAGGCCTGAAACGACTCCACTGCTGCTGCTGGCTGGGCCCTGATGGCGGTGCACTAGCTGTAGACTGTGCAACAGACTGGGACGGCCCTGATGTCCCTCCCCGAAAAGCTGATCTTCCCACACCTAGTGACTCACCTATGCTGCCCGTAGGCCGGGTCTTTCTGTTACCCTCTCTCTCCATTCTGTTCTTCAATTTATGGTTCTCTGTGGCCTGAGCAAACACCACCATCTTCCCATTGTTTATGTCAGAATTCAATGCAGCTGTCAGAATTCACGGGGCCTTACACCAAATCACCTAATGCAATTCATTAAAATTCCTCATTATATCACTCAACTACTTGAAAAATACCAAAGGGACTTCCTCTGGGGAACAACTCCACAAAAAAAGAAACTACATCTAATAAATGGAAAACTGTCCAATTGAAAAAGAAAGATGGAGGCCTGGCTGTTGATACCCAATTTTTCCCTATATTTTTTATATGCATAAATACCTTCAAAATAGCATATATATGCATATATAAGCATGCACAAGGTTTTATAATTTTTCTCATAATTTTAAGGATTTAAATTGATTTATTTCCTTCCCTTTTATTCATAAAATCCCCAATAATTATCCCTCAAATTATTGTTGTGATGATTTATTCATTTAATTTCTATATTTATGCCAAAATATGGTTAAAATATTTTTTTTATGCATTTTTATAATTGCATTTTTGTATTTTTAAAACTAAATTGCATATAATTGCAATATTAGCCCATTTAATGTATAATTACGTTTATATGCATAAAATAAACCTTCTACATTTTTAAAATGTTAAATATATATATTTTAAATCATTTTAGTATACAAAATTATTTTCCAGAAATTAGTTGTTGTTTATTATAAATTATATAGGGGAAAATTGGCTATTTAAAATATAGCCAGATTTGCATTTCAATTGTAGCCCAATTTAAACCCAACCACAGCCCAATTTCATATTAAACTACCCGACCCAAACCCTGAACATGCCTACCCGACCCAGCACCAATTAAATCCTGAGATCAACGGCCCGTATTAATCACTTCCTTTTTTATTCCAAACGACCCCCTAACCCTATCTCATTTTCTAAATCCGCCGCCCCTGTATTCTCTNATTTATTATTTATTATAAATTATATGGGGAAAATTGGCTATTTAAAATGTAGCCAGATTTGTATTTCAATTTTAGCCTTAATTTAAACCCAACCCCAGCCCAATTTCGTATTAAAAAGACCCGACCCAAACCCTGAACCCGCCTACCCGACCCAGCATCAATTAAATCATGGCCGTTGATCTAAGAGATCAACGGCCCGTATTAACCCTTACCATTTTTAATTCCAAACGACCCCTAACCCCAGCCCATTATTCAGAGACCGCTGCCTCTGTATTCTCTCATCTCCTCTCCTCTCTCAACCACTCAACCTAACCCTAGCTCCTTCAACTGCCGACCTCCCTTTCTCCGATCTTCTCCGGTGATCTCCCATCAACTCCTAAGCCTCCAATGGCTCCTCTATTGCCACGCTTGCCTTCTCTAAGGTCTTCAAGGGCCCTGGGCCACGCCAACTTTGCATCTAGGGTTTGCTAGTTGCCTGTTCTTGGCTACTCCGGTGTTATTTCAAGCAAAATCACGCTGTATTTGGCACGATCCTTGGGATTCTATACAGGTTCTTTCATCTCTATATGAATTTCTTCTGAAACCCTAATTTCTTCTTGTATCTCCCAGATCAGTACAGATCTAGGACGATTCGAGTTGGTTTTTTTTAGTATTTTACACTGTTCTTGAAACTCTTTTACAAGAATCATCGATTTCAAAGTGTTTTCACCTTCTTCTAAAATTAGGGTTTTCGGAACTTCTTCTAAAAACCTTGTTTAAACTGATTCTTTATGTTTAAACTTCTACCTCTTGCATATTTCGACTGATTCTATGATTCTACTACCTTTTCAACTCGCCTATGTTGAAAGCCCCTAAATTTCTAAGATTTCTTTGCTTGGTTCTGTGTGTTAGCATGACTACTCGATTCTTGTTTAAGTTTCTGCGATTATCTTGCCTCGAACATGTTCTACTAAGTTTCCTTATGCCTAACTTATATCGACTCTTTATGTTTGTGTTCATCTTGACTGGTCAATACTTGCCTCTTTGCATGATGTGTTTGGTTACTACCATTCCACTCCTTTTATATGCTAAAACTCTCTCTTTGATTGACTCTGAACTCCTTGTTTTTTGGCCTGATTTGAAAACTTTCCTGTAAACTCTCGATTCCCCTGTTAACTTGTTTACTTGTTACTCACCTTAAATCAGTGATTTCGAATCCCTGATTTACTATGTGCTGATTGTCAATTATTTCCATACTCTGCAACTTTATTTTGTTTTATTACCTTATTTGGTGAACCGAGTACTTTACTGATTCTTCATTAGTTTCTAGGTGCATCAAAGTTCCCTAAGGATCTCAAAGGATCACGGCAGTGCTTACACCTAGACTTGGTAACCAAAATGAATGATGAGTGCAGTGTGGAAGGGCCAACCTCAGTGATGCCAGAGTTCAGGGAGTTCTCAAGAGGATCCAAGGCAGTACACATACTGGAGGGCAGAAACCCTATTGACTTAGGAGTAGAGTGGAGTGCTTGACACAGTTTGAAAGCTAGTATGAAACAGTATTAAGAAGGTCTGTTTGAAATAATTTGTGGAGTAGAAGAGGGAGGTCATGCAGTAAAACAAACTTTGAAAAGAGAGAGTTACATGATTAGACAACGAGCAAATCAAACATGGAGTCTAAAAACACACTCGGGCATTACTCACAGGACCAAAAGTGAGGAGGAAAGAACCTACATACAGGGTGATGGATTGGGGATACATAGAACACATATTGTAAACACATAATAGGCAAAGGTCTTAGGAAACTGGTATAGCGATGCTCAGACACAACTGATCAGACATAGTCACAGAACCAGCAATGCTTAAGGGGTTCAGTATAGGATCCACATGATTTTAGGTCAATCCCAGAACCATACAAGTTTAGGAGTGCTGACTACTTAACAAGGAGACTCATCAGAGAACCAGATAGAGCAGAATCACATGGAGACAGACTTCATAGAGGGGGGGAAGGTACATATTTGTGTCGCGCGGCCCCTTTTTCTCGCGAAAATCGGGTTATGACATTTGGTTGAGACAACTCGTCCTATTTGGGAAAGAAGGGTTTGCATTTTGAAGAGTCGCCACCTAACGATTTAAGGTGCATTAGGCACCTAGAGGGTTCATTTATAACTACGTTTGGTAACCAGAGACAGGGTAAGGGCTTGAAATTATCCTAAGGGGAAGGTGTTAGGCACCCCTCAGGATCCACCAGTGTGGTTCCCGGCCAAACAGCTTTATGTGGATTTTTACTTGATCCTAAGGAAGGGATGACATGCTAATCAGCAATCGTATTAACTGCAAGTTTCACAACAAAACAATAAGTAAAAGCAAACCAAAAACAGGGACGACTGAAGCAATAAAAGAACCATATTGTTTTTGGAACTTAAACTGAAATTAGAACATTACCAGTTAAGAAGACAATAAACACAAAGTGAAGGAGCAGGAGAGGCACAATAGTTAGCCTTGGCTTGTAGCCGGCTAACTCTGAATAGTAGCGAGTAGCACAAAGAGAGAGCAGAAAGTTTAAGTGTTGAGAGAGAGAGCTTTTTGAACCAAAGTGTTCGTGTGTTGTGTTAATGAGAGAGTGTGTATATATAGTAGTTCGAAAAATAGGTAAAATAAGGCAAGAATTCATAGTAGCATAGTAATTATGGAACCAAATACTAATCAGAATCAAATCAATGTAAGTACCCCTTTAATTAAGGGGGGTAATCAACCAACGGTAATTGGCAGAAATGATTAAGGAAATAAATCAAATTAGAGTATAAGGTATAAAATAGACAATTAAGGGTAAAGTAACTATGGGTTTAATTAAGAAAT
>NW_017675618.1:47566-57061 GCF_001879085.1 Nicotiana attenuata
GGCTTAGTCTGTGAAATGGAGGGCAGAGCTTAGCCCGATTTGAAAAGCAAATAGATAGATTTAGCAAATGAGCAATATTTGTGCAAAGAGGGACAGTGCTTAGTCCCATGCATATGGGGAGGCAAGGATTAGCCTCATGCAAATGTGGAAGCAAGGATTAGCCTTATGCAAATGTGGAGTCAGGGATTAGACTCATGCAAGCGGGGAGTCAGGGATTAGACTCATGCAAATAGGGAGGCAGGGATTAGCCTCATGCAGTTATGGAGTCAAGGATTAGACTCATGGAAGTAGGAAGTCAGGGATTAGCCTCGTGCAAGTACGGAGTCAAGGATTAGACTCATGCAAGTAGGGAGGCAGGGATTAGCCTCATGCAGGTATGGAGTCAAGGATTAGACTCATGCAGTTATGGAGGCAAGGATTAGCCTCATGCAGCTATGGAGTCAAGGATTAGACTCATGCAAGTAGGGAGGCAAGGATTAGCCTCATGCAGCTATGGAGTCAAGGATTAGCCTCATGCAAGTAGGGAGGCAAGGATTAGCCTCATGCAAGTAGGGAGGCAAGGATTAGCCTCATGCAGTTATGGAGGCAAGGATTAGCCTCATGCAGTTATGGAGGCAAGGATTAGCCTCATGCAGTTATGGAGGCAAGGATTAGCCTCATGCAGATAGGGAGGCAAGGATTAGCCTCATGCAAATGTGGAGGCAGGGATTAGCCTCATGCAGAGAGCGAGTAGCAAATAAGAGTAGTGTATTTCTTAGCAGGAGATATATTCGGTGTCTGATGTCCGGGTTGATAGTGAATTTGCTTTGTGTATACATATCTGCGAATGCTATCGCTATGTCAAATGTGCCTGCGTTCAAAGAAAAATTGTAAGTTCTGTGAGGGGGAAGGTTGGTTCGTGCTCCTGTCGGCTGGCTTTGCTCTGCTCCGTTCTGAAAGCCTTTCGAGTTCCCCTGGGTGACACCTGACTGTTATGGAAATAGAATTTTCGAAAAATATGCAATTATTGATAAAAATAGAGTTGTTTTGGAAACGTATTGATATATCAAGTAACTTTTGATGAACTAGTGACTGTAACATGTTTCGAAGGCATTGCAACTCTCTCATATTGGAATTTTGAGGGTCCTCCTCAAAATTCTGCCCCAGTTTGGTAGATGATCTTTGACCGTTTGCGGATAATGGATCTTGCTGGATCTTTTCGGAATTTTGAGAATCCCTCTCAAAATTTTGTCCCAGTTTCTTAACTGATTACGGACTTTCTGGCATGTGATGGCGTTGGCTGGACTTGCTCCGGAATTTTGAGGGTCCTCCTCAAAATTCTGCCCCAGTTTCTGCTCTTGGGGGGAAATGAAAATTTTATTATGATATGACCGAACCCATAAGGCTGCCTACGTATCCCCTCTTAAACGGGAATCAGGTCAAGCGTAGTTCAATTACATCATAGAAAAGAATGTAGATAATCTAAGCATAGTATCTCTTGACTGCGTCTGAATTGATCGGTTTTGGCCAGACTTCTCCGTCCATTTCTGCAAGTATGAGTGCTCCTCCTGTTAGTACCCTGTGAACCATGTACGGACCTTGCCAGTTGGGAGAGAATTTCCCTTTGGCTTCATCTTGATGTGGGAAGATTTTCTTCAATACCAGCTGTCCTGGTGCGAACTGTCTTGGTTTGACCCTTTTGTTGAAAGCTCTGGACATTCTGTTCTGATAAAGTTGGCCATGACACACTGCGTTCATCCTCTTCCCATCGATAAGGGCCAATTGTTCATAGAGACTCCTTATCCACTCTGCGTCGCTGAGTTCAGCTTCCTGTATGACTCTTAAAGAAGGAATCTCTACCTCGGCTGGGATTACAGCCTCGGTACCATAAACCAGCATGAGGTGCATTGCCTCGGTTGATGTGTGAACCGTGGTGCGGTATCCCAACAAAGCGAAGGGTAACTTCTTATGCCACTGTTTGTGGTTCTCTACCATTTTCCTTAGTATCTTCTTGATGTTTTTGTTGGCGACTTCTACGGCTCCATTCATTTGAGGTCTGTAGGCTGTGGAATTCTTTTGCTTGATTTTGAAAGTTTCACACATAGCTTTCATCAGATCACTGTTGAGATTGGCGGCATTATCAGCAATAATGGACTCGGGAACTCCGAATCGGCAGACGATACGATCCTTGACAAAATCTATGACGACTTTCTTGGTTACAGCTTTGTAAGATGCAGCTTCTACCCATTTCGTGAAGTAATCAATGGCTACTAGAATAAATCTGTGTCCGTTTGAAGCAGTGGGCTTAATCGGACCAATAACGTCCATCCCCCAAGCGGCGAATGGCCAAGGTGAGCTTGTTGCATTGAGCTCATTCGGTGGCACTTTTATCATATCGGCATGCACTTGACATTGAAAGCATTTGCGGACATACTGAATGCAATCCGTCTCCATGGTCATCCAAAAATAACCTGCCCTGAGTATCTTCTTAGCCAAGACGAAACCATTCATGTGCGGACCACAGGTCCCAGCATGCACATCCTCAAGTAGCTTAGAAGCTTCTTTTGCGTCAACACATCTTAGCAATCCCAAATCGGGAGTTCTTCTGTACAAGTTTCCCCCGCTGTGGAAGAAGTGATTAGACAATCTCCGGAGTTTGCGTCTCTGAGTGTGATTTGCATGCTCCGGATATTCTCCTTTCACCAAATACTCCTTGATGTCATGAAACCAAGGTTTTCCATCCGTTTCTTCTTCAATATGAGCACAGTAAGCCGGCTGATTATGGATCCTCACCGGAATGGGTCAATGTAGTTCTTATCTGGATGTTGTATCATGGATGACAAAGTGGCCAAGGCGTCGGCAAGCTCATTCTGAATTTTGGGCACATGTTGGAATTCTATCTTTGTGAACCTCTTTCTCAATTCCTGCACATGGTGCAGATATGGAAATATCTTGGAATTCTTGGCGGCCCACTCTCCTTGTACCTGGTGCACAAGCAAATCTGAATCACCGATCACCAGCAACTCCTGAATGTTCATGTCGACTGCCATGTTGAGCTCTAGTATGCATGCTTCGTATTCCGCCATGTTGTTGGTGCAAGGAAACCTGAGTTTAGCAGATACAGGATAATGCTGACCCGTTTCTGATACCAAAACTGCTTCAATGCCTACTCCTTTGAAATTTGCGGCTCCGTCAAATAACATCCTCCAACCGTCATATGCTTTGGTAATGTCTTCTCCTACGAATGATACTTCTTCATCAGGAAAATACGTTTTCAAGGGTTCGTATTCTCCTCCCACCGGATTTTCAGCAAGGTGATTTGTCAATGCTTGTCCCTTGACTGCTTTTTGAGTTGCGTGGACGATATCGAACTCACTCAGCAGTATTTGCCATTTAGCCAACTTCCCAGTAGGCATGGGTTTCTGAAATATATACTTCAGAGGATCCATCCTGGATATGAGGTATGTAGTGTAGGCACAGAAGTAATGCCTCAATTTTCGGGTTGTCCAAGTCAAAGCACAGCAAGTGCGTTCAAGCAGAGAATACTATGCTTCATAAGGTGTGAACTTCTTACTCAAGTAATATATGGCTTGCTCCTTTCTTCCTGTCTCATTATGTTGTCCCAGAACACATCCGAAGGCTCCATCCAATACAGACAGATAGAGTAGCAAAGGTCGTCCTGGTTCTGGCGGGACCAGAATTGGTGGTGTGGACAGGTATTCCTTGATCTTATCAAAAGCTTTCTGACAATCCTCTGCCCAGCTTGTTTCGGTGTCTTTCCTCAGCATTTTGAAGATGGGTTCACATATGACTGTGGACTGTGCTATGAAGCGACTGGTATAGTTGAGACATCCAAGGAAACTCATCACATCTTTTTTGCTCTTAGGTGGTGGCAACTCCTGAATAGCTTTGTCTTTAGACGGATCCAGCTCGATCCCTCGATGATTGACGATGAAACCCAGTAACTTTCCTGCGGGAACCCCGAATGCACACTTTGCAGGGTTCAACTTCAAATTGTACCTCCTTAGCCTGTCGAAGAACTTCCTCAAGTCTGCTATGTGATATGCGGCCCTCTTGGATTTGATAATGACATCGTCCACATACACCTCTATTTCTTTGTGTATCATATCATGGAAGATGGTTGTCATGGCTCTCATGTAAGTGGCCCCAGCATTCTTCGGGCCGAATGGCATCATCTTGTAACATTATACCCCCCATGGTGTGATGAAAGCTGTCTTCTCTGCATCCTCTTCATCCATCCAAATCTGGTGATAACCCGCAAAGCAATCTACATAGTATTGGAGTTCATGCTTGGCACAATTATTGATGATGTGTATATTCGGTAGTGGGAAGTCGTCCTTGGGACTTGCTTTGTTTAAATCCCGGTAGTCAACACATACTCTGACCTTCCCATCCTTCTTCGGAACTGGCCCAATGTTAGCTAACCAAGTTGGGTACTCAACCACCCTAAGAACCTTGGCTTTGATCTGTTTGGTAACTTCCTCCTTGATTTTCAAACTCATGTCTGGTTTGAACTTTCTGAGTTTCTGCTTGACTGGTGGACACATGGGATTAGTAGGCAGCTTGTGAGCCACTATGGAAGTGCTCAAACCGGTCATGTCATCATATGACCATGCGAAAATGTCCTCATACTCTTTTAGGAAACAAATGTACTCTTCCTTCTCTATTTGTGATAAGAATGTTGATGCGGGTCTCCTTGATGGTCTCGGCGTCTCACAAATTTACTGCTTCTGTTTCGTCCAGGTTGGACTTAGGCTTATTCTCAAAATTTTCAACCTCCCTGACAATTTCCTCGGGTATCTCTTCTTCTTCCTCTGAATCACTATCCTCATGTTGCGTTGCCTCATTATATGTCATAGTCACTGGTTCATCAGGAAAAGTAATAATAATATTGTATAAGGGAGAAGCATAAAAAAATAGTAATGAATAATGATAAAGGACAAATGCATTTGATTAAAACTGAGAAAATTGTTCAGACAAAGCTTGGCTCGATGGATCGAGCATTTATTTTGAAACAAGTAAGACTTAAAACAAAATTACTGGAAATCTTAAATGCCTAGAACGGCTACAGAAGTAAAATCTGCCAGGCTACCCAGGGACTCGGCGGGCTCGAGAGGGTGTGGAGGTCCAGTTCCTTAGAACAGCTCCCTTCTCCACAGTCTGAATAGTGAGGCCTTCTTCCTCCTCCTCCTCAATTACGGCACTGCAGTCCATGTCCTCATCTTCCAAGAACAAATTCTTCAACCCAGCTAGTGCTTCTTCCTCGGCAGTCCCCCATATTGTGTCAGCCTGGTGGAAAGCTTGCTCCAAACTTGGCACTAGCTGCTCAAGTGGGTAATATGGTCTGAGCCATGGAGGCGACCAATCATTATATTCTTCCCATGTGTATTGATATCCCAGCCCAAAGGTGGTACTATGATTTTTCAACTGTATTGGTTTGGTGATACCTTGGAGGTTCTTTCCCAATCCTTTGCCGGGTTCATATCCAGACCATACAAGTATGCTTTCTATTTTGTTACTCCACCACTTATCCTTCTCGACGGCATTGACCCGTTCGATGTGATGGTAGGTTTCCCCTTCTAGCCTTCTTCTATGTCCAATGGCCGGGATGGTTTGACTAGTGTAGATGGGGTTACTCCCATCTCCGTGGATGATTACCTCCTGACGGTTCCATTCGAATTTCACGGCTTGATGTAGTGTAGAAGGCACAACTCCAGCAGCATGGATCCATGGTCGGCCCAACAAAAGATTATACGAGGCTGGTATGTCAAGCACTTGGAATTCAACGTTGAACCAAGTCGGCCCCATCTGTAAGCAAAGGTTGATTTCCCCGATCGTGGCCCTCTGGGATCCATCGAAAGCCTTTATATTCATGCTTCCTACCCGTATTTCGTGGAAACCTTTGTCCAACCTCTTCAGAGTGTCCAATGGACAAATGTTTAGGCTCGAACCTCTATCAACCAAGACCCTGGCAATGAACTTGTCTTCAAATTGCACCGTAATATGCAATGCTCGATTGTGATTCCGTCCCTCGGGTGGTAGCTCATCTTCGTGGAAGATGATCTTATGACTTTCTAGTACTTTCCCAACCACGTTGGCCATTTCACCGCCGGTGATGTTATTAGGTACGTAATCCTTGCTCAACACTTTCATTAAGGCGTTCTTGTGTGCCTCTGAATTCTGCAATAGTGACAGGATAGATATCTGAGCAGGGACTTTGTTCAGATGGTCAACAACAGAGTACTCCTTTGCCTATACTTTCCTGCACAGGTCGTCTGGCCCGGTCTCAATGATAGGCTGCCTAGTAGTGGCCTCCCTACTCGAACCTCCTAGGTGTTCAGGTGTATAGACTCTTCCGGTTCTAGTCATTCCTTGTGCCGCGTTAGATTCCTCTAGCTTGGCCTTCCCTTTCTGCCTAGCCTCAGCGACATAATCCCAGGGTATTGCTTTTGAGTTGAATGGGGGTGAGGTTGATACTGTCACAGTGAAGGGTGTGACCACTTCTACTTCAAATGGAGTGGGGGTGGTGATCGCTACCTACTCCACACCAATAAAAGGTAGGAAGAGAGGGTCGCAATAACTTTTACCCGATATGAGGGTCAGGATCGAATTCCTCAGGGAGCTAGAGAGGGAGTTGATGTATCTATCTAGTCTAGAATCGTGTAATTGTTCCAAATGTCACTTCCAACATTTTTGGGTTTTCTTTTATAAACTACTATTATAAAACTACTAATTAGAATTGAAACTAGATTACACTAAGAGATAATTGCTAAGAGTTGTATCTAATGGATTAAGGGGCACTAGGGTAGTGACTTTCACCTAGGTGGCTAATTGACGGGTAATTGCTTCTAAAGCTTGATTGACATGATTGGGGAAATATGTATAACCATTGCACAATTTTACCCACTCTCACACCTCTCGGTAGAGAGAGTGATTTTGCCCAATTGACTCCCTCGAGACCAAATGGGTAGGCAAATTAGCTCAAGCAACTAGGGTTCAAGTCGGGTAATTACTCTCTCGAGATTTAACCATTTAATTGGGACTATCAATTCTCTTGAGTCCATCCCAATTCCTTGTTGGGTCAATTTTGGAGACTTAGGCTCTCTTTCTCAAGAAGAGCCAAGTCAACTTAGCACAAACCAGTGTTTGCAACCACCAATTCATAAATTAAACTATAAAATTGACCCAAATACAAACACCCATAGTCAATCTAACCTTAAATCACAACACCCATAAATTACCCACACTAGGGTTGAGCCACAACCCTAGCTAATGGATTTAGCTACTCATGCTTGAACAAGAAAATAGAGAAATAGATGAAGAAGAAGGCATATTAATTAAACACTGAAGTAAAATACAAGAATCTATCATTAAAACTAGGCTAAGATGCAAAAAATGGCTACAGATGATGTTCTCACGAGCGCAGCTGCTAAAATAAAATAACTCATACCCTAAAAATGGAAAAAGGTTCTATTTATACTAAGCTGGAAAAACTGGACAAAAATGCCCCTGCGGGATCAGTGCGGGCCGCACAAAATGGACTGCGGCCGCACTAGGCTCTTGACTTGCAATCTTGGCTCTCTGAACTCAGGTTTCGCGGACCGCGCAGAATGGACCGTGGCCGCGGAGGTCTCTAATGCGGTCCGCACAAATATGACCGCGGACCGCGCAACTTGAACCATGGCAATTTTTACCTCTCTGAACTTCTCTTCCGCGGACCGCACATAATGGTAGTGCGGCCGCGGAGCCTTCATCGCGGACCGCACATAATGGAATGCGGCCTCGTTGCTTGAATCCTTGATTTCTGACTCTCTGAATCTCTCTAGTGCGGACTGCACAAAGAGTAGTGCGGCCGCACTAGGCCTGTTCTCCTGAGTTTTGCCTTGTTTTAGGTACTTGAGCAGGTTTCACTCCTTTTGAGCCGATCTTTGACATTTCGTCACTTTGTCAATCAAACCTGCAATCAAGCACAACTTATGAGCCTCTTGGGACTATTTTGTAACAATTTATAATCAAAGCGTAAGCAAGAAGGAGCATAAAATACGTCAAAATCCCTAGTTATCAGGTGGCTGCGGGCGGAGCCACTTCCACCTCGAGTGGCACTGATGCAGTTACCTCAACCTCGATTGGTGCCTGAGTCTGAACCACAATAGGAGTAAGTGTGATTGCAAGACTATGAATGAAGCTCAACGGAACTACACGGTGATGGAGAAGGAATTGTTGGCTATTGTGTTCGCCATGGAAAAATTTTGACCATATCTTATGGGGGCCAAAGTCATAGTGCATACCGACCATGCCGCCCTTAGGTATTTGATGACCAAGAAAGACTCCAAGGCAAGGTTGATGAGATGGGTAATACTTCTTCAAGAGTTTGATTTGGAAATAGTGGACCGGAAAGGTAGTGAGAACCAAGTCGCGGATCATTTGTCCCACTTGGAGGAGGAAGGAAGGCCGTGTGATGGCTTGGAGATCAATGATACATTCCCCGATGAGCAACTACTTTCTGTGTCAATGTGTGATATGCCATGGTTTACGGATATTGCTAATTTCATTGTGACTGGCATCATCCCGTGTGAGCTCTCTTCTAACCAAAGGAAGAAGCTCAAATGGGATAGTTTGGACTTCTATTGGGACGAGCCATACTTGTTCAAGATTTGCACGGATGGTGTGATTCGAAGGTGTGTCCCGGAGGGAGAGCAAGTGAGTATTTTGGAGGCTTGACATTCCTCCCCCTATGGTGGCCATCATGGAGGGGTGAGGACGACTTCGAAAGTTCTGAGTTGTGGTTTTTATTGGCCAACCTTGTTCAAAGATGCAAGTGATCTACTGAAAAGATGTGATCAATGTCAACGAGCGGGCGGGATTTCCAAGAAAGATGAGATGCTTCTGAACACAATTCTTGAAGTTGATATCTTTGATGTATGGGGTATCAATTTTATGGGCCCTTTTGTTAGCTCGTGCGGGAACACTTACATTCTTGTAGCAGTTGATTATGTGTCAAAATGGGTTGAGGCTGTAGCCTTTCCTAACAATGAAGCTAGGAGTGTGGCGTCATTTTTAAAGACCTTGCTTTCCAAGTATGGTGTCAACCACAAAGTCTCTACACCTTATCATCCTCAAGCAAGTGGCTAGGTTGAAGTGTCTAACAGGGAGATCAAGAGTATTTTGTCCAAGACCGTCAATGCCAATAGGACCGATTGGTCTAAAAAGTTAGATGATGCTCTATGGGCAATCATGAGCAGAAGTCCTTGTTACACCAAACGTCCAGAAAATTTTATCCGTTGAGCAATTGAACCAGTTTCATTAAACTAGGAGTCTAACTATAACGGGTCTCTTCCCTAAAATCTAGCGATTTTCATTAATCACTTAGAAGGCCGGAACTCTAACTTGATTAGACTCCTACTTGACCTCTGAAAAGGCTGCCATTACTGCCCTAATCATGACCTCTCTTTAAAAACCCACCAAATCACTCATAACCGTCACTCTAATTCTAAA
>NW_017675618.1:57782-63293 GCF_001879085.1 Nicotiana attenuata
GTCATGTCATCATATGACCATGCGTAAATGTCCTCATACTCTTTTAGGAAACGAATGTACTCTTCCTTCTCTATTGGTGATAAGTGAATGCTGATGCGGGTCTCCTTGATGGTCTCGGCGTCTCCCAAATTTATTGCTTCTGTTTCGTCCAGGTTGGACTTAGGCTTATTCTCAAAATTTTCAACCTCCCTGGCAATTTCCTCGGGTATCTCGTCTTCTTCCTCTAAATCACTATCCTCATGTTGTGTTGCCTCATTATATGTCACAGTCACTGGTTCATCAGGAAAAGTAATAATAATACTGTAGAAGGGAGAAGCATAAAAAAAATAGTAATGAATAATGATAAAGGACAAATGCATTTGATTAAAACTGAGATAATTTGTTTAGACAAAGCTTGGCTCGATGAATCGAGCATTTATTTTGAAACAAGTAAGACTTAAAACAAAATTACTGGAAATCTTAAATGCCTAGAACGGCTATAGAAGTAAAATCTGCCAGGCTACCCAGGGACTCGGCGGGCTCGGGATGGTGTGGCGGTCTAGTTCCTGAGAACAGCTCCCTTCTCCACAGTCTGAATGGTGAGGTCTTCTTTTTCCTCCTCCTCAATTATGGAACTGCAGTCCATGTCCCCATCTTCCAAGAACAAATTCTTCAACCCAGCTAGTGCTTCTTCCTCGGCAGTCCCCCATATTGTGTCAGCCTGGTGGAAAGCTTGCTCCAAACGTGGCACTGGCTGCTCAAGTAGGTAATATGGTCCGCACCATGGAGGCGACCAATCATTATATTCTTCCCATGTGTATTGATATCTGAGCCCAAAGGTGGTACCATGATTTTTCAGCTGTATTGGTTTGTGATACCTTGGAGGTTCTTTCCCAATCCTTTTCCGGGTTCATATCCAGACCATGCAAGTATGCTTTCTATTTTGTTACTCCACCATTTATCCTTCTCGACGGCATTGACCCGTTCGATGTGATGGTAGGTTTCCCCTCCTAGCATTCTTCTATGTCCAATGGCCGGGATGGTTTGACTAGTGTAATGGGGTTACTCCCATCTCCGTGGATGATTAACTCCTGAAGGTTCCATTCGAATTTCACGGCTTAATGTAGTGTAGAAGGCACGGCTCCAGCAGCATGGATCCATGGTCGGCCCAACAAAAGATTATACGAGGCTGGTATGTCAAGCACTTGGAATTCGACGTCGAACCAAGTCGGCCCCATCTGTAAGCAAAGGTTGATTTCCCCGATCGTGGCCCTCTGGGATCCATCGAAAGCCTTCACATTCGTGCTTCCTACCCGTATTTCGTGGAAACCTTTGTCCAACCTCTTCAGAGTGTCCAATGGACAAATGTTTAGGCTCGAACCTCCATCAACCAAGACCCTGGCAATGAACTTGTCTTCAAATTGCACCGTAATATGCAATGCTCGCTTGTGATTCCGTCCCTCGGGTGGTAGCTCATCTTCATGGAAGATGATCTTATGACTTTCTAGTACTTGCCCAACCATGTTGGCCATTTCTCCGCCGGTGATGTTATTAGGTACGTAAGCCTCGCTCAACACTTTCATTAAGGCGTTCTTGTGTGCCTCTGAATTCTGCAATAGTGACAGGATAGATATCTGAGGAGGGACTTTGTTCAGATGGTCAACAACAGAGTACTCCTTTGCCTGTACTTTCCTCCACAGGTCGTTTGGCCCGGTCTCAATGATAGGCTGCCTAGTAGTGGCCTCCTTACTCGAACCTCCCAGGGGTTCAGGTGTATAGACTCTTCCGGTTCTAGTCATTCCTTGTGCCGCATCAGATTCCTCTACCTTGGCCTTCCCTTTCCGCCGAGCCTCAGCGACATAATCTCAGGGTATTGCTTTTGAGTTGAATGGGGGTGTGGTTGATATTATCACAGTGAAGGGTGTGACTACTTCTACTTCACATGGAGTGGGGTGGCTGCGGGCAGAGCCACTTCCACCTCGAGTGGCACTAATGCAGTTACCTCAACCTCGATTGGTGCCTGAGTCTGAACCACAATAGGAGTAAGTGTGACTACAACCTTAGAGTCATCGCCTTCTCAAATAATCCCGATCGACCCCTCAGGGTCCCATTCTTCATTTATTTCTATCACATGTATACCATCACCTCTATGATCAGGTAGGGGATTATTGTGGACATTAGGTGCAGCTTCCTTTGCTTGTATGACCTTGTTGTCAATTAGCATTTGGATCTTATCCTTCAATGTCCGACATTCAGCAGTGGTGTACCCTTTCATATCGGAATGGTACGCACAAGTCTTGTTCGGATTGACCCACTCGGATAGATTTTCTAATGCCACAGCGGGAATAGTAGTGACGTAACCGGCGGCTTTCAACCTTTCATATTGTTGGTCGATGGGCTCAGCAATGGCGATATATTGTCTGGGTGGCTTGCGGTCAAAGTTTGGTCGTGGTCTTGGATAATTTTGGCGAGCTCGTGGTGACTGGAAGTGGGATGGTTGGGAGTTACAGGTGTGATGGATAGAGGCTGGTTGGGAGTATCAGGGAGATGAAGGTTAATATGTGGGCGGTGATGCTTGGTATGTGGGTGGAGGTGTTTGATATGTGGGCGGAGGTGTTTGATGTGGGTGGAGGTGTTTGATAGACAAGTGGAGATTTTGGGCCCTGGGCTACCAATACTGCCCCAACATCTCTCTTCTTCGATATGCCACCTGACTGTAGTGCCTTATTCGTAGCTTGCTAGGCCTCGAAGTTTGTTACCATCCCGCTCTTGATTCCTTCTTCAATTCTTACCCGAGTTTGATGATGTCAGAGAATTTGTGATTTTGAATAACCATCAACCTCTCATAATATTGCAGGTCCTGTGCCCTGACGAAGAATTTATTCATCATATTCTTCGTCCAAAGATGGCCTGACCTTGGCCGCTTCCGACCTCCAACGAGTAGCATATTCACGGAAAGTCTCAGTAGGTTTCTTCTTAAGATTTTGAATGTAGAAGACATCCGGTGCATTCTCTGTGTTGAACCTGAATCGGTCCATGAAATCCGACGCCATGCTTACCCAACTGGACCATTTCTTAGGATTTTGGCTGATATACCAAGACAAAGCGTCCCCAGTAAGACTCCTCATAAAGAGCTTCATCCGAATCTTTTCATCTTTCCCGACCCCGACAAGCTTGTCGCAATAAGTCCATAGATGAACCCTGGGATCACCCGTACCATCGAACATTTCGAACATGGGAGGTTTGTACCCCTCTGGTAGTTCGACATCCGGTTGTATGCACAAATCTTCATAGTTCAAACCTTCTATTCCTCTGTCGCCCTCAACACCATGAACTCGGCTTGTTAACTTCTTGAGTTCTTCAGCCATGTTTTTGATGAGCAAGTCTTTCTCGGAGGATTCCGGTGTACAGGAGATTGGTTGGGTAGAATGAGGCATAGTTTCCACATATATAGGGTTGCTTTGGTGGGTGCCAGGAACTTGGGTATAGTGATGGTCATTGGTGGAGTTTTGGGGATCGAGAATGGGTGGTGGTGTATTTTGGGGAGTGTGGTAAGCGGTGGTTGGTGGGTACTGAATAGGTTGATGGTGATGTTGTGGTGGAGCTGGTAATGGGTTGGGATTCTGGGGTGGAGTTGCGTATTGATTTGGTGCGGGAGGATTTTGTGGGTGTTGGTTTTGTGTGCTTTGAGGAGGTGTTGGATTTTGAGTGTTCTGTTGGTTGATGTCAGGGACATTCAGGGTGCGCGACATGTTTGCCAAGTTACGAACCTGCTCAAGTTCTCCTTGCAGTTCCAGTATCTTTTGTTCCAGTCTCAAAACCAGATCATTTAGGGCCGGAGTACTGCGGCCATCTGAGGTTTCTGCGTTCTCGATATTCTCCTTTCGGATACCAGTTAAATCGTCCATTTTTGTCTTTCCTTTGCCCTTTGTGTTGCTTGGAGGAGGAGGTGGTGGAGGGCCTTTAGATCTGGTGTGATATGCTGATGAGGCCAGTATGATTGAACCAACCTAAACGGATGGGAATAATAATAATAATAAATAAGCAAAAACAAAAAAGGTAACAAGTCAGTGAGGGTTCTGAAATGTTTGCAGCATCTAAACAAATATTGCGGAAATATAAATTCGTATCCTATTTTGGTAACCTCGTTGTGCCCGAGGTAGGCCTAGCGACAAATAAACTTGGAGAACTTTTAATGCCAATAAATGCTTCATTTCATAATATTAAATAGACGAATCCCAAAACGATACTAATAAAATAAGTCACTACTGGCGCTTGGCCTTATTACATCTTAGGAAAAAGCGAATAAATCTAGCCTATTTAGTCCCAGAAAGGACCTTCCCCAGATTTGATCTTCCGGACTCCATCATATAGATCCCCCAGCTCGCGCAGCCCCAGCAGCAAGTAGGCTTTGGCCAAATGTCCTCCTTCAGCTCCTTCAGCGTTCTGGCAATTTTCAATCCTCTTTATGACCTTGCCTTCCAGCTCCACTATTCCTCGCTCCAGATATTCCAGTTTCCTGTTGGAAGTGACTGCCATTTCTTTCCACTCCTCGATCAACCTTACATTCCTCTCGTGTATTTCCCGGTGCTAATTCTCAGAGTCGTGGACCCTCTTGCGCAGCCTATTGTATTTGACTTGAGCTTCAGCTACCTCATCTATGATTCTGTTCCCTCGACCGGCCCCTGGTGTCACCATTCCTTTCAGATTGTCCTCTAACCATGCCGGGTAGAGAGGCTCGCACCCTGCATGATACCTGTCTGGCTCGATGGTGTTTTTCTCCACGATGATTTTGTAGTGCCACATGTGCTGAGCTTGGCACTTGTGAGGGACGTCGTCGTCTTGAAAGTCTGCCTAAAATGATTTGTCTTGACAACCCTTGGTACAACCTGTTTTCTGCCTGCTTGCCTCATAACTCGCATAGGGACATATGGGTATATCCCTCTCAATCCGATTAGCACCAAGTGCGGAGCATCCCTGGATCTGATAATAAATCGTCTGTCGGGAACCATTCAACCATCCATTGAACCTGTTCCTTGGTTAGATTGTCGAAGAACTCTACCCATTCTTTGGCGCTTTCTGGCTGAGCAAATCTGTCTGGAATGTAATTCATTTTCTTGGGGTGATGGATGGCAATGTGATTGTTCCAAGCCCTTCACGGGAATTCTTTTCGATAGTGACCCTTTTGGAAATGCTCCAACAACCACAATTGCAGTAATAAGTTGCAGCCCTCGAAATGATTTACCCCTCTCTGACAATGCTCTAGAGCCCTATAAATGTTGGCTATGATCATGGGGATTATGGTATATGCCTGTCCATTAATCCCTTCCATCAAAGTCTTTGCAACCATAGCCAACCTAGTGTGAATTCTTCCCTTTTTCATTGGGAACACTATCACGCCTAGGAAACACACAATGAATACAAATACCCTGCGGTGGATATGACCCAGAGAAGTGAGCGAGATCTCATCATGGTAGGTGCGGAAAGATTTGCTATGGCCATACCTCTCGTACAGGTATTCGAAAGGTATAT
>NW_017675619.1:0-53533 GCF_001879085.1 Nicotiana attenuata
AACCTCGGTAAACCTTTCTCAAATAGAGATGTTACACGTGGCATTAGCACACAGGTCATCATATCCTTTTACTACCCATTTATCCTCCCCTTAGTGGTTATATAAGCGCTTTTAATCGAACGAACTCTATGCGTGCATTACCCGTCCCTTCCTTGTGGCCCTGGAGGTATTTAGGACCTCTAATTTAGGCAGTTCTAGCTTTCCTGCACTTAAAGGATAAAAATCTAGGCGACAATCAAAATAATTAGGACTGTCAAGTAAAGAACAATTAAAAGGGCTCACGTTTACCTCCACAAATAAGCAAACAACAACACGTCTTAAACAACGAGATTTCAGACATTTCCAAAGGTCCTAGAGCAGGATATCTAGGTGAGCAACTAGAATGTGTGCATCATCGTGTTAAAGCAAGGTAATAGAGACCTAATCAGTTTGCCTACTGATTTTAAGACCTGCTGAATCTGGGCAGTTCACAAATAACAAAAAGCGTAATTTACAGTCGCAGGATTTTAATCGCCCTACAGGCTTGCCTAGGCGTGTATCAATGATGTCCTATGAACATGGTATCTAATTAATCGGAAGTACAATAAACCAGTGAAACCCTTTTAAACAAGCATTTTGGTTCATTAGATCCTATAGGCATGCTGTCTAGATGTGAGGACTGATTTTAGACGATGCTAGCTAAACGCAGTGGTTAGTTTTAAAACCTCATTGGCATTCGAAGACTGGTTTTAGACTTACAACCAAAATGTCCAGAATGCAAGATTGATTTTACCCTATAAGCATGGCTTCTAGATGTTGAATACGCTGAAGCTATTTAACGTGGCTCCTAAATATAGAAATTAATTTAACTTATAGGCATGATATCTAAAAGTGCAAGATTGATTTTTAACCTATAGGCATGGTATCTAGAATGCATGCAAACAGATAAACTGCACAATGATATGATTTCTGATTGCAGAATTGGATTTGAACCCTATAGTCATGATATCTAGGATGCACACAAGTGATGAACATTGCAATGTCCTATAGGCATGGTAGAATGTAAACACTGATTTTAAAAACCTATGGGCATGATATCTACCCATTCCCAACAAAAATATGTATAATAAACCCTCTCAGTTTATTAATTTCCCCAATATCGGTTTACAAAGTAATTAATATTACAAGCCAAATGTAAATAAATTACAGTAATGATAATAGTATACTATAGGGAGCCTGGATAGGCCCAAAGCAAAACCTGGGGAACCAGGCCTTCAAACAGTCTCAAATGCCACATCTCATAGTGCAAGGGAGGGTATCTTAGTGTGTCAAAGTTCCCAAGGGCCTCAAGGACCCAGGGCAGTGCTCACACCAAGGCCCCCTTTAAAGATCAACAGCTTGTGTAGTGTGGAATAGCCAGCCCCAGTGTATCAAAGTTCAGAGGGGTCTCATGGACTCCAAAGCAATGCTCACACTGGAAGGGCAGTACCCTAGATGTTCTAAGAATTTGAAGTGGATAGTGATTTGCAAGGGTAGTTTTGAGAAAAGCAGTTTTAGACTTTCAGGAAATAAGGAGCAAAAAGGGTCATTCAATCATTGTAACTCAAACAAAGGACCCAACAGTCAAATAGTGTACAGAAACAGGGATTACTTAAGTTAGCTATGATTAAGTGACCAAACAAAAAGACAAGGCATGCTGAGGATCAAACGATCACATACAAAGGCAGTAGGGATTGGGGAGCAAAGTTGTAAAAAGTGAACATCTGGATAGGGAGAACATGCTAGTAGTGTAGTAGACAAAACACAGATCTAATTTAGACATGAGTAAACATGCAAATTTGCTGAAAGCAGAAACACATAATTCTAATTAAAAACAGAAGTAAACATGCTATTGTAATAAACACATGTATTGGGCAGCAGTAGGCATGCTAGTGCAGTAAACACATAGATTGAACATTAATAGACATGCTAGGAAATACATAGTTAGACATGCCATTGAACATATAGATTGAACAGAAGTAACCACGTAGATTAGACAGAAGCAGTCATGTTAGTAAACACATGGATTAAACAGAAGTAAATATGCTGGTAAACATATGGATTTAAACAGAAGTAAACAAGTTGATAAACACATGGATTTAAACAGAAGTAAACATGCTAATAAACACACAGATTAATTGAATGACAGTAGTAGAGGCATACCAGTTGAAAATTTGCAATAAAATAGTGAAGTAAAGAGGATCCAAGATCTAGTCTTTGGCTTCCAGCCGACTAGATAGTGCAGCAGACAAGTAACAGCAGTTTGCAATAGAGAGAGAGCAAGAATTTTTTAAGTCTTTTTCCTTAGGTCTCTGTGTGTGTGTTTGAAAACAGAATCATGTATTTATAGAAGTCGAGTAGTATAAAGTAAATAAGGCAAGGCAGCTTAATATTGTAAATAAGGTAAGGGAAGCAATCAAATAATCAATTAAGCTTGATAGGACAGAAAATCAGGGGATTATACCCTTAAGTAACTCGAATTGAGTTTCAAATAAGGCAAGGAGTGAGTTTAACAGCCAATTAGGGTTAGAGCCCATAAATCAAGCAATCAATCACACGAATAAGGCAATCATAGGTAATTAGAGACCAATCAAGGGTCAATCAACCCATAAATAGGTAAGAGATGCTAATTAGGAACCTCTGGATTAAGGAAAGTGAGCAGAAATTAGTAAATTATTTCAGCAAACAATGAAACCCTAGATAATTTGGTTAATCAGTCAATTATTCAAACAATAATGGACGAAAATATTGAAGTTAAACAATGAACAGTCAAACAATCAAGTCTGGAACATAGTCATTACAGAAAGATTAAACAAAAACATGAGAAATTTCAGAAAACCCTTTGCAAAAATAGACGAAGCAGAAATCCTAATTTTGAAAAATACTTAGAGTTGATCAATAGTAGGAAGATCAGGAGAATCTTAAAGAAACAGTCATGGAAACAGTCATGGAAACTCGAAACTACTTCAAACACATAGGTTCGACCAACAAATAATGAGAAAACCAAACCCTAATATAACAAAGTGCTTAAAAAATTGATTAATCAGTAAAGAAATAAGGGAACCTTAAGGAAAAATCAGTGATGAACTCAGAATCGCTCCAGATCTACAAGGATCTGGACAGATTCAAGTCCAAACATTAGGGTTTTGAAGAAAAAGGAAAGGGTAAAGAGAATCTGGTCTTGAATCAGAGATTTGAGCTGTAAAACATCGATAGAAAGCACTCACAGACCATAGACAGACTCTTAGAGAGTTTTGAACAAGATATGGACTAGATCTCTTCGAGATCTTTCTATGAAATCACAAAATCGAGCAACCAGGGAAAGTAGGAGGCCAGTAGGGGTCTCAAACACCCGTGGAAATCCATGGATCGAGTGAGAATCGGAGGGATTAGGGCTGGTTTTGGGTGGCGGCGGCTAGGGTTAGGGTTGGGTCTCAGAGAGAGATAGAGAGGAGAGGAGTTTTAGGGCGGCTATTTTGTGTAAATGAATTAGGGTCAGGGGTATTTGGGAATTAAAAAGGGAAGGAATGATATGGACCGTTGATTTTAGAGATCAACGGTCACGATTGATCCTGGGGTTGGGGCGGGTTGGATTTAATTGGGTTAGGGTCGTTTGAATTGGGCTTGGGTCAATTAAATTAAATTGGGGAGGGTCCGATTTTGGGTGTAAAATTAGGGGCTATTATTTAAGTACCCATTTTACTAAGTAAAATAATTTTAAAAATAGATAATTAAATGATAAAAATGATTTTCAAGCATGAAGGTGGTCTAAAATAATTATTCAATATTATAAAAATATGAAAAGTCAATTTCTGTATAGATAATGTAGTTATGCATATGTAGGGGCTATTTTTGCAAAATATGCAATTATAGTCTTAAACATGCAAATGTAATTATAAAAAAATGCAATTAAAATGTTTGAACACTAATATGAACATAAATGATGAATTTAGATGATTAGATCATAATAAAATAATATGAGGAATAATTTTGAACATTTATGTAATTAAAAATGCAGAAATAAATGGATTTAGGCCCTTTAAAAATTTGTAGAAAAAATTATAAAATACTTGTGCATGTTTGTAGCTGTATGCACAATATTTTGAAAGTATGCGTGCGCATTTTAAAAATATATGAGGGAAAAATTGGGTATCAACAAATGGTAACAAAGCTCTGATGATGGACACGATACGGATACTGACGAAAGGCAACTCTCTGATGGAAGGGGCAACTGTTGTAACGCCAAATCGCAGCGGAGGGGTCTCAACTGTAATTTCAAAATCCGCACAGCTGTCCTCAATTGCAGGGAGTTCTACCGTAACTCCTAGATCAACACATGTTATTGGCACATGAGGAAGTGGGAAAACGAAGGAGGTTACTCCAGCCTTACTGGTGCTAAGGAGGTAGAGAAAGGTGCAGATCAACCTAAAGGAGTGCCAGTAGCACAACGGAAAATTGATTTCCAACCACAGCAGGAAGGGAAAACCTTGGCGAATAGCAGCCCGAGGTATGAAATTGACATATGTTCCTCCAGTCATACAGCAAGAGGAACGAGTAGTTCAATTGCAAGAAAATGAACTTGTAGAAGAAATGGCAAAGTGGAATCAAGCTCTAATACTATATGTCGTGGGATAATCACCATCAACTAGAGCAGTGGAACGATTTATTTTAATAAATTGGAATTTCGCGGCTAAACCTAAGGTAAACTATCACAATGATGACTACTTCGCTATTAGATTTACTAGTGTGGAGGATAAGGACGAAGTGTTGTTCCCAGGACCTTATATGATCAACAATAGGCCTATAATTGTTAAGGCATGGGCGGGTAATTTTAGTTCGAATGATGAAGTGCTGCGCACTATACTCTATATGGGTAAAATTGCCAAACATGCCGCTTAATTTTTGGGGAATGAAGACCCTTAGTAGGGAGTGGACTGGGGGCACCCTATATGCAGATGAATGCACTTCAGCTGTTGAGCACATATTGCCAGGATTCTTGTTGAAATGGATGTTACGAAGGAGCTACCATCGACCATTAGAGTCCAGGATCCAATTGGTAAATCGTCCACAAAAGTGGTAGAATATGACTGGAAACCATTATACCGTCACACATGTTTACAAGTTGGGCATTAATGTCAAACGGAGCAACATCAATCTAATGGTGGAAAAAAACAAAGCCAGATGAATCATCAACTAAAACATAGGGAACAAGAGCAAATGCAATCTGGACTACAACTAAAGGACAACCAGCAAAAGCCAAAAATAACAAAGCCAATGTGGTTACAGAAGAAGAACAATGAAGATGCACAGAGTAGGAATACTCTCACTGTAAAACAAAGTGTTAACACACAAGGAGCAGATCAGGAAACAAGGAATGACTGGAAGCAGGTTAAAGGCAAAGTAGTAAAAAATGCCCAAGGGCCGCTATCTAAGATTGCTATAACAAATGGTTTTAGAGTGTTGAATGAATGCTACTTCAAAGGCCATACAAGATGAGGCGTAGTGTAGTTATGCGAGGGTTGATAACCTTCAAGACTTGCCTAATCTAATATGAAGATTCTAGCCTAGAATGTTAGGGGCATAAATAAAGTTCACAAGCAAAATGAGTTAAATGTGTTTATGAAGGAGAATAATGTAGGGTTGGGAGTGGTAACTGAACATAGAGTTGTCTAATCAGCTGCTGCCGTGATAATAAAGAAAATAGTTGGAGGATGGAAATGGTGCAACAATTATCAGGACAATGGAAAGGTGTGATTTGGGTACTATGAGATCCAACTAAATGTGATTTTCAGTTATTAACATCCAGTACTCAATGGATGCATGGAATAATCAAGCTAGCAAACATTGAATTCAATATTACTGGAGTCTATGGGTTACACACTATACATGATAGGAAACTATTGTGGCATAAATTAAATGGGTTGGCTACTTTTCAAAAAGGTCCGTTGTTATTAATGGGGGACTTCAATGCTATTAGGAGCATATATGATAGAATACATGGTAGCCCTGTACAAGAAGAAGAAGTGAGAGACTTCAATGACTTTATAAAGGATGCTGCGACGGTTGAACTCAAAACTGTGTGCAGAGAGTTCACTTAGACCAATAATCATGTGTATAACCGTATTGATAGAGCATTAGGGAACTCAGAATGGATGCAACAATGGCCTCGCCTTGAAGTAATACTATTAGACCTTTCTTTCTCCGATCATGCTCCCATATGTGTACACTTTGGGGGGAGGCAAACTAAGAGGATCAAACCCTTCAGAATTTTCAACTACTTGGCGGATCACCAAGTCTTCATGAGAATTGTTGAATAAAGCTGAAGAGACACAAGTGAAGGAAGTGGAATACAACAAGTATGGAGATGATTACAAACCGTGAAAGGGGAACTAAAACAATTTATCTACAACTCAATACAGCAGGGTTGCAGATAAAATTAAAATAGCAAGGCAGTAGCTTAGTGACTTGCAAGGGCAGATGAGAACATGTAATCAACATAGTAGTTTGTTTGAAAAAGAGAAAGGCCTGAAGATGCAGCTAGAGAAATGGTATTTGGTGGAAGAAAGCATCGGTAAACAAAAATCAAGAGTCCAATAGCTGCAACTAGGGGACTCAAACAAAAAGTTTTTCTTTGCTTGTATGAAGAACAGAGAAGTTCACAATCATATCAGAAGTTTGGTAGATGAACACGGAAGGGTTCTGCAGAATGATAAAGCTATTGAAGAGAAAATAACTAGCTACTATAAGCATCTATTAGGCTCTTCAGCATCTCAACTGCCTTGTGTTCAACAATTGTTATGAGGAATGGCCCCGTACTTAAAAGGGAACAATAACTGAAGCTCATTGCTCCTATAACACAAGGCGAAGTAAATAAGGCTATCAAAGAAATCAATGACCAAAAAGCCTCTGGATGTGATGGTTTCAATGCACTATTTTAAAAGAGGGTTTGGCCCATTGCAGGAGAAGATATCACTAATGCAGTTATGGATTTTCTTGACACATATGAACTCTATAAACCCAAAAATTGCATAACAATTACCCTTGTACCTAAGGTAAAACATCCTTCAAGCGTGAAGCAATATAGACCAATCTTTTGTTGCACTGTCCTTTACAAAATTATCTCAAAGATTCTCGCTAGAAGACTACAATGTGCAATTGATGATTTGGTTGATAACAGTCAAGGAGTTACTTAGGAGGATAATAACTGACAATATTGCCCTCAGTCATGAACTGGTCAAAGGATATGGGAGGAAAGGGATATTCCTTAGGTGTATGATGAAGATCGATATGCATAAGGCTTATGACTTAGTGGAGTGGGTATTTCTGGAGTAAGTCTTGAATGAATTGAACTTTCCTACCATATTTACTAAATAAATCATGAAGTGCATTAGTACTGTCACACACTCAATTGTGATAAATGGAAGTCTGACCAAGCCATTGAAGCTAAGAAGGACTTGCGACAAAGTGACCCCTTGTACCCATTTCTCTTTGTATTGGTCATGGAGTACTTGAGCAGATTACTAAAGACATTGCAACACAGCATTGAGTTCAAGTATCATCCTAGCTGTGCCAAATTACAGATAGTTCAACTTAGCTTTGCGGACGATCTATTACTATTCTGTAGAGGGGATCTGAAGTCAGCTCGAGCATTATTTTGGTGCTTCCAACAGTTTTCACAAGCATCAGGCCTCGTTGCAAACCTAAACAAAAGCTCAGTTACTTTGGAGGGGTGAACCCCAATGTGCAATAACAAATTCTGGACCTGCTGGGATTCGACAAGTGGGAGCTGCCCATAAGATATCTTGGAGTTCCATTAAGCACTAAAAAACTCTCAGTAATTCAGTGCCAACCCTTAATGGAGAAAATGCTAAGCAAGATAACTTGTTGGACTTCGAAAATGCTATCATATGCAGGCAGAGTCCAGTTGCTGAAAAATGTCCTATTCTCTATCCAGATCTTTTAGTCGCAAATCTTTGTGCAGCTAAAGAAAATTGTGCTGCTAATTGAACAAATTTGTAGGAGATTCCTATGGATAGGGGGAATGAGATCACCAGGAAAGCATTGCTGGATTGGGAGAAATTATGCATGCCATACTCTGCAGGAGGCCTAAACATCTTGAATATTTCACTGTGGAACAAGGCAGCTATATGTAAGTTGATGTGAAACTTATGTAGGAAAAAGACAAAATATGGGTACAATAGATTCATGGGTACTATGGGAAAAGAGCCCCCCCCCCCCCCCCGTAGGTGGCCAATTATAATCAAGCTTCATGGATGGTAATGAAGATTTTTAAAATAAAGGATAATCTGGTGGCTGCTTGTACTGTGTAAGATTTGCAGAATATGGGGAGTTTCTCCATAAAGACTATGTATTCGAAGCTACTTGGAGAGTTTCCTAAAGTCCACTTGAGAATATTGGTGTGCAACAACCTCGACTCCCCTAAAGGGATGTTCATTATGATGTTGATACCACATAGGAGATTATACACTAGAGATGGATTGGCACTTTGGGGTATAACAGATGATCATACTTGCCCATTATGCAATACAGAACAAGAAAGCATATCTCACTTATTCTTCCAATATCATGTTTCAGCTGCTACATGGAGCAGATTACTATAGTGGCAGGGTATCAACATACATGCTTTATCTTGGGAGGATGAGTTGGCCTGTGCAGTGGCATTTCAAGGGAAAAATAGTAGAGCTGATATCTACAGAATAACTCTATCAGGGGCCTGTACTATGTCTGTCAAGAGAGGAATGGAAGAGTTTTCCAGAAGAAGACAAGATTGACTACAGTCATAGTGAAAAAGATTATACAAGAGGTATTCTGCACGGGGTAATATGAGGCCTAACTTAGCTAGGAAGTTGCAAGAGCTAAATTTCTATCCGATCTGAGTAGTAGTTTGGGTGGCAGTGAGGAAGTACACTGTAGGTTTGTTAGCACTGGGACTATTTCCCCGTGCAACGATTTTGTTTCTCTCTATTTATGAGTTGTAAATATTTTCCTAGGGTAATAAATGTAATGATCCTACCGTTCGTTTTGAGCTCTAGTATGTCGTTCGGCAGTTTGAGGCCATGAGCAGCTTCATATCAGGTAATATGACTTGTACGCATGGTCGGAATTGAATTCTGGGAAGTTCGGAGTTGATTTGGAAAGAGAATTTGCTTTTTGGAAGCTTTAAGTTGGAGGAATTGACAACGATTGGATTTTTGAGTAAACGACCTTGCAATCGGGATTTGAAGGTTCTAGCAGGTTCGTATGATATTTTGGACTTGGGCGTATGTCTGGATCGGATTTTGGATGACCCAGGAGCATTTCGGCGCCTATTGTGGAAGTTAGCATTTTGGAAGAATTCCATAAGTTTGGGTTGAAGTGAATTTCAGTGTTATCAATGTCCGTTTGGACTTCTGAGTCTAGGAATAGCCCTGTATGGTGATTCTGGTATTGGGAGCGCGATCGGAAGTGGATTTGGAGGTCCGTAGGTCATTTTGGAGTCATTTGGCGAAAGTTAAAAATTTGAAGGTCTTTGAGGAGTTTGACCGGAAGTGGACTTTTTGATATCGGGGTTGGATTCTGACTTCGGAAGTTGGAGTAGGTCCGTAATGTAAAATATTACTTGTGTGCAAAATTTGAGGTCAATAGGACGTGATTTGATAGGTTTAAGCATCGAAAGTAGAAGTTTGAAATCTTAAAGTTTATTAAGCTTGAATTGGAGTGAGATTCATGGTTTTAGCGTTGTTTGTCGTGATTTGAGGCTTCGAGCAGGTCCATGTTATGTTATGGGACTGCATTGTGTGATTGGACGGGGTCCCGGGGGGCCTCGGGTGTGTTTCAGACTAGTGATCGTTTTCTTGATTTTAAAAAGAGAAATTGCCTTTTTCTTGGATAATTGCTCCTTGATGAATTCTTGATTGACTGTTTGAGTGTGTTTATATATTGTGGAACGGGCCGAACGTCTGGGTAGATTAAATAGATGCATCTATGGTTCGAGCCATTTGACCCTCTAGTCGTGTACAGTTTAAATATTGTTGGATCGGGCAGTACGACCTCGGCATGAGTTGCGCATGCTTGTATTGCTTGCCTTGAAATTTATTGATGTTGATATTGTTCTCCCTGGCCTAAGATAAATGTATAAATGATGAAAATGAATTTGGGAATTTCCTATAAACGAAAGATTGTTTACTTGCCTCATGCTATTGAGTTACAACTATTTTTATGAAAATCCTCGATTAACTATATTGTTGATATATTATTATTGGATCACTAGTAAGTGTCAAAGTCGACCTCTCGTCTCTACTTCTTCGAGATTAGACGGGATACTTACTGAGTACACGTTATTTTTGTACTCATGCTACACTTGCTGTGCATTTTTGTTGCACAGGCACATGTACCTCTAGCGGGCGTAGCAGCATGGATGATACAGAGACTTAGGTGAGCTGCATCTCTCGAGGTGACCCGTAGCCGGCATAGTCTCTTTCAGTGTATAGTATTTACCTTCTGTCCAACTTATTCCGGGCAGTTATTGTACTTCATTTGATTTCCTAGAACTAGCTCATGCACTTGTGACACCGGGTTCTGGGATGATTATGGGATTATTCAACGTTTAGTTTGTTAAAGACAACATTTTATTTTAGTGAATTTCATTATTTATTGTTTAATGCATAAAAGAAATGATTTCAATAAATACTAAAATGGGAATTTAATTAACTTCTTGGTGTTGGCTTGTCCCATTGTGGTGTCCGGTGCCATCACGACCCTTAGTAGATTTTGGGTCGTGACAACATGGTATCAGAGCACTAGGTTCCCTTAGGTCTTACGAGTCATGAGCAAGTCAAGTAGAGTCTCACGGATCGATACAGAGACGTCTGTACTTATCCTCGAGAGGCTACAGGGCTGTTAGGAGCACTTCCTTTCTTGATTCCTCATCGTGCGATTTGATTCCATTTGAGGCTTATGTCTTCATTTCCTTTCCATTCAATCATATGTGACGCGAAGCGCTGGTCATGAATCTGCAAATGAGTAATTATAATGGTACAACGAACGTGGTGCGGGATGTTTCTCCCTGCATGGTTGTTTGAGTTATGGTCATCGTCTTGCGGAAGGATATTTTGTCATTTCATCTCAGTAGCTGTACATCTGAGAGCTTCCAGGTTATGCACAGGTTGCTATGATGCTTATGAAAGTTTATCGCGCGATATTGATAAAAAAGGTAGAATGCTTACCTATGTGTCAGGGCAGTGAATGACTTGAGAGGAGGTTTACTAAGTGTATGATTCAGAGATCCAATATCTTATTCCCGGCGAAGGAAAGGTAATCGGGCTATGAATGTTCAGGTTTTGGTTGAAAGGGTATCGATACTTGGAGTTTTCAAGTATGATGGAATTTTTATCTACGACGTGGTGTCGTCGTACTCGATTGAATGTGCTAAGTTTGCCGGTGTTATGATATTCTTCAATTTGCCTTTAGGCAGGGTATTGTGAAATAGTGTTAGGGAACGACTGTCAGAGATCGCAGTGTGCGGTGGTTCGAGATCGAATCGGTATTTCTTATATTGACGGCTCGAGAAAGATGATCTTCGGAAAGTTTTAAAGTAGTAACGATCTGTTGGTGCAGGTGCTACAGATATAGATGTTGATTTAAGGCAACAATGGGGCGGCAAAGGACGAGGAAGGACATGTGGGAAGTGTCTTGTGGTGATTAAACTTCTAGAAAGCCTAGTGTGGAAGACAAGAGCCGATCAGTTGCTTAGAGGAGTGAGTTTGACCAAAGTGGGAGAGTGGCAGAGTAGCATATGGGATTAGTGGCAGGATAACTACACACCCGGAGAGAAAAAGTCTGAAGTGAAATGGGATTCAGGGCGGACAGTGACATGATTTTCGGACTTGACTTGAACTATCGACCATTATATGACGGGAGATTTGATACAACGGAAAGGAGTTGCTTTATGTGAAGAAGGATGCAACATGATTTTGAATTGGGAGATATTGTTGTGTATTTAGTTGATGTCCATAAGAAGAGAACGGACTAGTGCAGTTGGCGAATGAGCACAGGCTCAGGATGGGTTATAGATGTCATAAGTGATTGTACCCCGTGCAGCATCGTTGGGAGATGTCGGCATGTAATTTCCATAGGTGGGTTATCTCTTGTGAGAAGATCAACGGTCGCATGGTTGGCGAATCTTCTGCGAAGAATTCTACTGGCTATACGGTAAGGATATCGGTCATGTGAATGTGGTTAATGATTCAGAGTATTCATAAGGGGTTTTACAGAAAGATTTCGAGGAATTTGGCAGGTTGGTTGTGCTAGATCATGTCAACAATGAAGAAAGAATCTTGTTGGGTTCTAGAGTTGTGTAATGGTGGCTTCAAGCTAAGTGGGAGAGTCCCACCGCCTACGATTGGGTTGTATGGTTATCTTGTGAGGTTTTGAGTTATCGGCGTATTGGTAAGTTATTTCGGCTAAGGGAAAAGAACATAAGTGGTAATTTGAGCAAAGGAATTGGTAAAGGTGTTCTATAGTTGGCCTTGTTGGCTCATGTTCAGGCTTTGGGAAGACTCGGGATTTGTGTCTCGCACGGAGGTGATATACAAGGATGTGATTCAATTGGGTGCTCCATGGGGATGGCTGTTCGTGTGCCAGCAGAGCCTTGGAGTTGATTACATTCGGGATCAAGCCAAAGTGTGTGACTCTCAACAATGATTCTAGTGAATTCAAGGTTAAAAATGCGGTGCCTAAGGATTCAAGCCCGCAGTATGGTTAAGAATCGAGCTTTTGTAGCAGATTATGATAAGAGGCTCGGAATGATCTATGATGTTTTCGACTTGCAGTGTAGCATCGGGAGGAAAAAAAGGGAAAAAGACTTCGGATTCATAAAGGATTATCAGAATGGGTGCACCAGTTGAGAATGTGAATATGCGCCCAAGGAAGGCATGAGTTGGTTCATGGGATTTGAGACAGCATGGTCTCGTGATACAAGGCCACTGGGGATTAGTGCAGATTGAGTGCTTTATGTGTTGGATGGAGTTGTTATTATTTCTAAGGCAATCAAGGATGAAATTGATGAAGTTAGATTGCTTAGCCATGGTTGAATCAGCATAGTGGTGGCGGTACATGCGAGGCTCGAGGGCCGCCATAATTGATTTTATTTGGAAGTATTCAAGTATTATGGCCTGTTATGTGTAGGCGGATCCCGGAAGGGTTATGGTGGTTTATACCACTACTTGAGGATTTGAGTGTTCTACGGTTATGAGGAGTTATTCGCGTATTGCAATGGTTCTCTTGGAATGAGTTAAGTAAAAGGCTTCTGTATGATGAAGTGTATACTCTATTAGTGGTTCAGGAGTTATGGTGAAATTCTTGTACTATCGCATATTGGCATGTTAAGTGCAGTGAGAGGCATGAAATTTGAAAGTGATAATCAAGGTTGCGGTTCGGTGTTGGCAAGGATGTCAGGAACTCGGATGAGCAAGAAAGAGATTTGAATGTTTAGAGTAAGCTGGTATTGTCTTCGGCGTCACCTGAAGTCGGTGTTTTGTAAAAGAGGCTTTACAACCCGGTTATGGATTCTTGATTTGCTTTATAGCGTTAGTGCGGGCGGTGGTATGGATGTGCAGACTGGTTATCTGGTGCGGAAGGTCATGGGAGCGTGTCTCGCGGGGAGATTATATAAGTGTGACATGTAGTCACATGATTGATCGAAAATTTAGACCAAGTATGAAGATTGTGGTGAATCGCTAATTTGAGAATTATGCCTGAAGGGCACTCGGTTTATTGGGTTGTGGACTGTGGAGGTTTACTCCGTTTATGATGGTTGTTCTTGTGAGTTATAGGAAAAAGGGGTATTTATGGACCCTTGAAAGGTTATTTGCCTAGTGCGGAACGATCAAAATCGGCTTGAGGTCTGTGGATGGATTTAAATATATAGGTGGGCTCTATATCAGGCCGGATGTGTTCTTTTTAGCATAACGCTCCTTATGGAGGAGTATCCGGACGTTGGATGTTATCTCGTTGTCGGCTATTTCATGTAATACTATATTGGGCCGTGTGAGTTGTGAAACGGCTTGATAAATTTCTTACGTGCTAAGGTTCTGCGTAGTGATGGTGTTATGTGAGCGGGATGGCTCTTGAGTTTCAGATCATATATCGCACCTCCGTTGTGCTTGAGTTTTGTAGCTTATGGCACTATATGTCTCCCTAGGGATGGTATTATGCACTTAGCGTGCTTGTGACCGATATTTGGTATTTTGTAGTAATGAGCAATTTAGCCCGATGTGTATCTCCTTATGTGAATTGTATGTTGTTTGGATCGGGTTGCACACCGTAATAGTGTGATGTTGAGTTCAGTCCCCTATATTCTAATTTTTGTGTGTTTTGTTTTCCATTTCTGAGGTAAGTTCATATTAGTTGCGTGAGTTGAGTAGTCCCTTCCAAAGTTCGAATTCCTTATGCATCACGTTCAAGTTTGTGGCCTATCGGCACATTTTGGCATCATATGAAAATTTTTGGTCATGTCTGGGGTGGCTTATTGCCTGAGCAGCTTATACTGGGTAAGACGAGGTTGTTGGATCTAGGATCAGTGCGATCAGATTATATGAAGTATATTAAAAAGCAAATACCATTATTTGGTTCAGAAGGAGGTAATGATTCTTGTCATGAGTATAGACTCAATGGTTGGTCGACTCGGCAGTGGTTATGAATTTCTACACGTTTCTTCTGTCGTGGCGGTATTGTAAGAGTGGGATCAAGACTTATACATGTCATGAGGTGCATTGTGAGCATTAGATTCGGGGAATGTCGTTTGTTATGATCCGAGAATGTTATTATGGTCCGTGAACGATGTGGTGCAGGGTGAGAATCCAGCAAACGTATGCAGTCATGTTCTGGTACATCGTGTAGTGATTGATATGGTGTTCATATATTGGAAGCAGGCCTGGCAGAGAATTTCGGATGTTGAAACTGGGTTCTAAGGCTCTTTTGCCTAAATAAAAGAGGATATCTTCAGGTCTGATCGAGCTAATGTGCTCAACTGAGTATGGTAGCACGGGTAGGTGCACGTGGTGTTATACAGTGATTTCGGACAACTTCAGTGCAGTTCTCAGCACGTTCGAAGATGAGCGTATGTTTAAGTGGGAGTGAATGTAACGACCCAACCGGTCGTCTTGAGCTCTAGCACGTCGTTCGGCAGTTTGAGGCCGTGAGCAGCTTCATATCAGGTAATATGACTTGTACGCATGGTCGGAATTGAATTCCGGGAAGTTCGGAGTTGATTTGGAAAGAGAATTTGCTTTTGGGAAGCTTTAAGTTGGAGGAATTGACAAGGATTGGATTTTTGAGTAAACGACCTCGGAATTGGGATTTGAAGGTTCCAACGGGTTCGTATGATGATTTTGGACTTAGACGTATGTCCGGATCGGGTTTTGGAAGACCCGGGAGCGTTTCAGCGCCTATTGTGGAAGTTAGCATTTTGGAAGAATTCCATAAGTTTGGGTTGAAGTGCATTTCAGTGTTATCAATGTACGTTTGGAATTTCGAGTCTGGAAATAGCTCCGTATGGTGATTCTGGTGTTGGGAGCGCGATCGGAAGTGGATTTGGAGGTCTGTAGGTCATTTTGGAGTCATTTGGAGAAAGTTAGAAATTTGAAGGTTTATGAGGAGTTTGACCGAAAGTGGACTTTTTGATATCGGGGTCGGATTCCGATTCCGGAAGTTGGAGTAGGTCAATAATGTCATATATTACTTGTGTGCAAAATTTGAGGTCAATCGGATGTGATTTGATAGGTTTAAGCATCGAAAGTAGAAGTTTGAAATTTTAAAGTTCATTAAACTTGAATTGGAGTGCGATTCATGGTTTTAGCGTTGTTTGTCGTGATTTGAGGCTTCGAGCAGGTCCGTGTTATATTATGGGACTGCGTTGTGTGATTGGATGGGGTCCCAAGGGTCTCGGGTGTGTTTCGGACGTGTGGGAGGAGTTGGAAGAACACCGGATTTTCTGGTGTTCTTGGCACCAGTTGCAGGTCTCGCAAATGCGAGAAATTGTTCGCAAATGCGAACCTCGCATTTGCGATGAAGGCTTCGCATTTGTGATGAAGCCCGACCTAGGCAATGTTGATAACCAATTTTTCCCTATAATATTTTTCAAATGCATATATACCTTCAAAACTATGCATTAGCATCAATTGATATTTTTCCATAATTTACACATTTTTCAAATTAATTTATCCCAGTATTTTATTTATATCGATAATTACAAATTGCATCACAAAGGACTTTATAACAATTTCACGGTTTAATTTTGCTATTTATATTCATATTCAGCTCAAATTATTTCGCAAATAGCCACATCTACATTTTTGGGTTACAATTGCAATAACTTTGCAATTATAGCTCATGCATGCATTATTGCATTATTTTACCAGAAAATAGCTCATTGTATTTTTAAAATATTGAGTAATTATTTTAAAGCATTTCCATGCATGAAAATTATTTTTTATAATCAGTTAATTATTTTATAAAATATATTTTATCAATTATTTGGGTATTTAACAAATAACCCTTTTTATTTCAGACCTAGCCATTTTTACCAGCCCAAAACCCCCTTTAATATTAACCCAAAAGCCAGCCCAAACCCCTTAGGCCCAATCTGCCTACCCCACCCAATAACCCCTCTTCAATCGTGGTCGTTGATCTTTTAGATCAATGGTCCACGTTCACCCTTACCTTATTTAACCCCTAACCTACCCCAAACCCTTTTCATTCTCTCGAAACCCGTCGTCATCGTCTCCTCTCATCTCTCAACTCTCTCTCAACCTAACCCTAACCCTAGTCGCCGTCACCGACGTAAACCTCCCTCCTATGGTGCTTCTATGTCTTCTCCGACCACCCCTGGCCTCCTACGCTCCATGGCTCTTCGACTTCATGAGTCCTCGAGAAGATCTCAAGGAACTCCAACTGGTTCTGGTTTGAAACTTTGTTTACCGGCCTATCTCAGGCCATTTTTCGTTCGTAAGTAAGGACCTCTCCTTGTTTTATTACGAATCTATGGGTTCTTGACCTATTCTCTTCACCTCTGCTATTTTTTTGAAAACCCTAGTTCGATACTGTCGATTGTTCTCAGATCTTTATAGATCTGAGGTGATTCGAATGTTATTAAGTGTTTTCCTTCAAAAAATCTCTTGTTTTAATTGATTATTTCGATTTTTAATCACTCTTTCTAAACTAGGGTTCATCTCAAACTTTTCTTCAACGATTTTTCTAAGTTCTCAGTGTTTAGTTAATTGTTTCTTCATCATCTTAACTGAGTTTTCCATGAATGTTCAAACCCTAGTTGAAGCGATATACTGGTTTCTTCGATTTTGTTTCGATACTCTTTTTACTAAGTTCTTCCAACTATGTCAAGCACTCTCACTTCTACTCTTAGATTATTTAAGTTCTGCCCCTCCAGTGTGTGTACTGCCTAGGAATCCATGAGATTCCTCCGAACTCTGGCACACTGGGGCTGGCCCTTCCACACTGCACATAACTACTTCTCTATTTATAAGGATCTTGGTGTGAGCATTGTCCGGGGTCCTTGAGGCCCTTGGGAACTTTGACGCACCAGGATACCTCATTGGAAAATATGGACTATGATATCTTGGACTGTTTTGAAGGCCTGGTACTTCCAAGTTCCCTTTGGGCCTATTTCAGGCTCCCTATAGCATAGCTTATATTTATTATGTAATTTACTCACTTATGGTCTGTAATGATGATCTTTGTAAACAGATATTGGGGAAATTAGTAAAAGGGGGGATTCTTGTATGATTTTTGTGGGGAACCGAGTAGAAATCATGCCTTTAGGTCTATATTATGTTTACTTGCATTAGAAATGATGCTTTAGGTTTATACTATGTTTACCTGCATTAGAAACCATGCTTTTAGGATCACTTGGCATACTAGACAACATGTTATAGGCACACAACCTCATTTGTTACGAAATTCTATTTTTGCATAATCATGATCATCTAGAAATCCTGTTATTAAGTTACTGCTATAATTCCGCCTAATAAAAACGTCCATTCTTTTTGTGCATTAGAGATCCTGCCTTAGGACTGTATTTGTATTCGCTTTAAACCATGTCTACATCGCCTAAATCAATAACTATCTTGTCTATAAAAGAATGTTTAAAAACAATCCCAACACTTAGATGTCATAGAGATAAGTGTGTATAAACCAGTTCTGTAATGTAATATTCAGCACCTAGACCAGCATGCCTATAGGACTTAATAACTTCAAACTGTTTTAAACTGATTCCCAGAATTCTGATTGCATTTAGACAACATGTTTATAGGGTATTAGATGCACGCCTAGGAAAGCCTATAGGTAATCAAGGTCTAATAAAAACTGTGAAACTATGCTTTGCTTATTTGTGACTGCCCAGATTCAACAGGTTCAAAAATCAGTAGGCAAACTGATTAGGTCTCTATCGCTTCGCCTTAACACAATGCTGCATATTCTCTGCTTGTCATGCTCACCTAGATATCCTGTTCTAGGACTTTTCTGAAATATCTGAAATCTGCTGTTTGAGACGTGCTAATTGTCTGTTTATTTGTGGAGGTAAACATGAGCCCCCTTAATTGTTTCTTACTTGACAGTCCTGTTTGTTCTTTGTTGTCGCTTAGATTTTCCCTTTTAAACACCTTAGGAGAGTCTAGAACTGCCTAAAATTGGAGGTCTTAAACACCTCCGGGACCACAAGGAAGGGACGGGTAATGCACGCATAGAGTTAGTCTAATTAAAACCGCTTATATAACCGCTAAGGGAAGGGTAATTGGGTAGTAAAAGGATATGATGACCTGTGCGCTAATACCACGTGTATCCCCTCTAGTTGAGGAAGGATTACCGGGTATTGTACAAATGTGATCCTATAGGCTAACAAACCTAGGACTTCCCTCATCTTATTTACATATGTGTGCTTAGATTGCTTATCTGTTAAATTTCCTTTATCTTATATGTGTGCTTAGACTGCCTATCTGTTAAATGATTAATTCACAAAATGAGTTTGGCCGGGACCCACCGTTGTGGACCTCGAGGAGTGCCTAACAGCTTCCCCTCAAGGTTATTTCAAGCCCTTACCCAATCTCTGGTAACACAAACCGGTTCTATGAGTTACTTGCAATAGGTGCCCTAACGCACCTTAAATCTGTTAGGTGGCGACTCTTGAACTTCTGTACCCCTTTCCCAAAAGGAAACGAGTTGTCCCAAATGAATGTCGAAACCCTGAGTTCCGCTACAAAGATGGAAAAAAGGGGGCGCGACAGCATGGCGACTCTGCTGGGGATTTTTAGGCTTTTACCATAACAAATTTGCTTTGTGAATTAGTCCAAACGTTGCTTTTCTTTGTTAATACTTGCACCCTTTCCCTCTCCCTTTATGTGAATTTAACTGTTTATTTTCAAGTATTTATTTCCTCAATATGAAACTGACTTGTTTCTTTATTTTCTTTCTTAAACGTCTTTCAATTATAAATGCTGTATTTATTGCTTTTCTAACGTGCAAATACGTGACAACATATTATTTACTGCTGCATAAATCATGCTCGACATCATACTCCACTCGTGCGTAATCAATCCTATAGCAACGCTTGAGGAGTGGTTGCGCTCTTCCAATATATCACCTTTAAATTCGGAAAGGTTTATTTGCGGTAAAACTAGTCGATCAACGGTTCTGTGCCTTTCTCCCTCAAGTTGTCCGCTTGAGGGTACCAGTCTAAACCCCCATAGTAACCTTACTCTATTATAATTGTGCATGCATTATGGTCAAACCTAGCCGGGTTAATATGTTGTCCACATATTAACCCTTTAAGACAAGCCTTATCCAAAGTCCACCGGGGTTTGCATAATCCCAATGGACGCAACCATGTTTTGTGCATTAATTTGGAGAACTAAATGCCAATATGCTAATCATGAATGTATAAATAGTCGAATCAGGTGAGGGAAAAGGGCCTAACCTTCTTTGTTTTGCAGAAAATGAGGCACGAGGTCCCCAGATTCGGCATGGCCAGCAGCATACCACCACTGCTACTAGACTGGTGGGAGGATCTTTCCTCAAGAGACAAGAAACACGTGAGAAAATACTTGGGGAATTTACCTTCCCTGCTAGACATTCAGCCAAACAACATACTGATCGAAGCTGTAATTCTATTCTGGATTAGTGAGAGGTCCGTGTTCCATTTTGGGGATATTGAAATGACACCACTGCTGGAAGAAATCAGGGGATTTGCTAGACTGCCTTGGGACAACCCTGGGCTATTGGTACCGGAGAACCGCACTAGTAAAGGGTTCCTAAAAATGATGGGCTTAAAGAAAAATGCTGTCTTGGAGTGCTTGAACAAGTCTTACATACCCTTCCAATACCTGTATGAGATACGGTCATAACAAGTCTTACCGTACATTCCATGACGAGTTTTCTATCACTTCTCTGGGTCATATCCATCACAGAGTTTTTGTATTCATTGTGTGCTTCTTGGGTCTGATAGTGTTCCCAATGAAAAGGGAAAGGATCTACACTAGACTGGTCGTCGCCAAGACTCTGATGGAGGGAATTGAGGGACAGACATACACTATATTCCCTATGATCATAGCCGACATTTACCGGGCTCTGGACCGCTATCAGAAAGGGTTCAAGCACTTCAAGGGTTTCAATTTACTACTACAGCTATGGTTATTGGAACATCTTCAAAAAGGTTAGTACCGTCAAGAATTTCTGCGAAGGGCTTGGAACGATCATATTGCCTTCCATCACCCTAAGCGGATGACTTACATTTCGGACAGGTTTGCTCAACCAGAAAGTGACAAAGAGTGGGTAGAGTTCTTCAACAATCTAACCAAGGAGCAAGTACAATGGATGTTTGAATGGTTCCCAACTGACGAGTTCATCATCAGGTCCAGAGACGCTCCTCACTTAGTGCCGATTGGGTTGAGAGTGATACACCGTTATGTCCCCATATGGGTTATGAGGCAAGCAGGCAGGAAGCAGGTCGTACCAAGGGTTGCCAAGATGAGCCACTTCAGAGCAGACTTTCAAGACGACGACATCCCTTACAGGTGCCAAGCTCAGCATATGTGGCACTGCAAGATCATTGTGGAGAAAAACACCATTGAGCCGGACAGGTATCACGCTGGGTGTGCACCCTTCTACCCGGCATGGTTAGAAGACAACCTGGATGGGATAGTGAAGCCAGGAACCGGTCGGGGAAACAGGATCATAGACGAAGATGCCGAGGCCCAAGTCAAATACAACAAGCTACGCAAGAGGGTTCATGACTCCGAGAATGAACATCGGGAGATACACGAGACAAATATGAGGCTGATCGAGGAATGGAAGGAAATGGCTATCTCCTCCAACAGAAGGTTGGAATACCTGGAGCGAGGTTTGGTGGAACTGGAAAGTAAAATAATAAAGAGGATCGACGACTGCCAGAATGCTGAAGGGAGCGAGAGAGGACATTTAGATAGAGCCTACCTGTTGCTGGGTCTGCGAGAGCTGGGGAACCTGGTTGATGGAGTTAGAAAAATTGAGTCTGGGGAAGGTCCTTCTGGGACCAAGTAGGCTAGATTTATTTGCTTTCCTAAATGTAATAAGGCTAAGTGCCAATAATGACTTACCTTTATTATCTTAGTGTCGTTTTGGGATTCGTCTATTATTATATTAATGAAACGAGGCATTTATTGGCATCTAAGTTCTCCAAATCAACTTGTCGCTAGGCCTACCTCGGGCACAACAAGGCTCCAAAATTAGGACGCGAATTTACATCTTCCCGCAATATATGTTTAAATACTGCAAGTACTCTTTTCATAATTATTACTGACTTGCCTATCTTTTGTTTTTCTTTCTTTCTTTTGATTATTCCCATTCCCCAAAGGTTGGTTCGTGCATACTGGCATCATCAGCTTATCACACAAGATCCAGGGGCCCTCCACCTTCTCCTCCTCCTAGTCCACCAAAAGGCAAGGGAAAAACAAAAATGGAAGATTTGAACGGCACCAGAAAGGAAAACAACACACAAGTTGAACATGCAGAAACTTTTGATGGTCGGGGTACTCGGGCCCCAAATGATGCAGTTTCACGGCTTGAACAGAAAATACTGGAACTCCAGGGTGAGCTTGAGCATGTTCAGAATGTGGCAAACCTATCCTTCTCACTCAGCGTCCCAAACATTAGTCATCCAAACACTCAGAACCCCACATCACCTGAAAACACACCCAACAAGCGCCCACAAAATCCTCCCATACCTCACCATTATACAACTCCACCACAAAATCAAACTATCCCACCACAGTACCAGCCAAACACCTACCACACTCCACAAAATACTCCACCAGTCATTCCTGAACCACAGAATTCCACCAATGATCACCATTATACTCAAACTCCAGGTCACCAAAACAACCCTATATATGTAGAGACCCTACCTCACTCCACTCAACCCATCTCCTATGCACCGGAATCTGTTGAGAAGGACATGCTCATTAAGAACCTGGCCGAGGAGCTCAAGAAGTTGACCAGCCGAGTTCAAGGCGTAGAAGGAGGCAAGGGGATAGAAGGTCTGAACTATGAAGATCTATGCATACAACCCGATGTAGAACTGCCAGAGGGTTACAAACCTCCCAAGTTCAAGATGTTTGACTGTACAGGTGATCCCATTGATCATCAAAGGACCTATTGTGACAAGCTTGTCGGGGTCGGAAAGGATGAAAAGATCCGGATGAAGCTTTTTATGAGGAGTCTTACGGGAGATGCCTTGTCCTGGTACATCAGCCAAGATCCTAAGAAATGGTCCAACTGGGTGAGTATGGCGTCTGATTTCATGGACCGATTCAGGTTCAACACAAAGAATGCACCAGATATCTTCTACATTCAGAACCTCAAGAAGAAGCCTACCGAGACTTTCCGCGAGTATGCTACTCGTTGGAGGTCAGAAGCGGCCAAAGTCAGGCCAACATTGGACGAGGAACAGATGAACAAGCTCTTCATCAGAGCACAGGATCCGCAATACTATGAAAGGTTGATGGTTATTGAAAACCATAAGTTCTCTGATATCATCAAACTTGGTGAAAGGATCGAAGAAGGCATCAAGAGTGGGATGGTAACAAAATTTGAGACATTGCAGGCCACTAATAAAGCATTGCAGTCAGAGTGTATTGTCGGACCCCCTTTTTCCTTCCCTTTTTGACGGGGAGAGAGGTTCGGGTTTCGACATTCACGGGGTGTAATGACTCATTTCCCTTTGGGAATTGGGTATTTGAAGAGTCGCCACCTAACGGATTATGGTGCGTTAGGCACCTAGAGCGATTAACTCTTGGGTTGGTTTGCATTACCAGAAATTAGGGTAAGGGCTCGAAGTAACCTCGAGGGGAAGGTGTTAGGCTCCCCTCTTGGTCCACAACTGTGGATCCCGGCCGAACTTATATTCACAAACAGTCCATTACAAGTAAATAGTTGAATCAAATAGGTTGCAAGTAAAGCACGTTAGAGTAACTCAAGTAGTAAGATAAAGTTTTGAACAAATTGTAAAACAAAGTTTTAAAGAAAGGATTTGGTAAAGATGGGTCCTAGGTTGGTTATCCTATAGGATCACATCAGTACAATGCCCGATAATCACTCCTTTGAAAGGGGCTACGCGTGGCATTAGCGCACTGGTCATCATATCCATATCTACCCTTCCCATCCCCTTATTGGTCATGCAAAGTGAGTGTTTGGTCAACGATTCCTATTATGTGCTACTACCCGTCCCTTCTTAATGGTCCTGGAGGGAGTTAGGACCTCTGCCTATAGGTGGTTCTAGACGTACCCCTAAAGTTTTAAAAGGAAAAAATTCTAAGGCGACAGTCAAAAAAGCATATAGGACTTTCACACATAATGGGAGCAATTTAAAAGGCTCAGAGTTTCCTCCTCAATCAAACACATAAGTAGCACGACTCAAGCGCAGTTAAGGTCTTTTATTAGAAAACGTCCTAAAGCAGGATATCTAAGTGAACATGTAGAAACAAACAAATCCTTTTTTAGGTTCAGAAATTGTACCCTAGCAGTTGCCTAAGGACTTCCTTTCAAGCCTTTAGGATCAGAAAACATTAAGCGATAAAGATAGTTTCAGAGAATGCAATTTTGAAAACGCCCTAGAGGCTTGCCTATACGCAGGATACTGACATCTGTATTAATGCAGAAACAAACAGATTTTTGAAATAGGCTCCGTTAATACTTATAGGCATGATATTTAATGAGATTGGGGCAGTTTTGAAGAACTTGTTCCAGAAAGTTCTTAATACTTAATAAGACCAATTTAAAACGAACCAGGCGTGATCAAGTGACTTATTAGATTAAATTAGACAGACAGACAGAATTGCGAGTAGAATTCCCTATAGGCATGATATCTAGGTGTATTACTGATTTTAGTCGATTTGCTAATGTGGCAACATACATAAGCACTCCTTATAACTATATCTGAATTAAGTCCTATAGGCATGATATCTATTATTAAACTGATTTTAAGACATGATTTTTGGAACCTATATGCATGGTTTCTGAAACATGACACAATGTAAAACCTTATAGACATGGTTTCTACTTGACGAGTAAACAAACTTAAAGGTGAAGTCCTATGGACATGATTTCTATTTGGCAAAGCAATCAGATTCAAAGAGTAAAGTCCTAAGAGCATGTTTTCTATTTAGAACAAACAGACTTGAAAAAGTAAAGTCCTAAGAGTAGGATTTCTACCCGTATTACCCCAGCAAATATGTATCTATCCACCCCTTTTCACTAAATACCCATCTGTTTACAAATTATTCCAGACCAATGAATGAATTACATAAATGAAAACAGAAAATCAAGAAGTTATTCTATAGGGAGCCTTCAATTAGGCCCAGGTTTCCCAAAGCCTCCAATGGTCTCATATGCCTCAGTTCCATAGACAAAATCATAGTCTAGGTGCATTAAAATTCCCTAAGGATCTCAAGGATCCCGGACAGTGCTTACACCTAGACATAGCAACCAAGAATTGAACAGGTGCAGTGTGGAAAGGCCAGCCTCAGTATGCCAGAGTTCAGAGGGTTCTCAAAGGATCCCAAGGCAGTACACATACTAGAGGGGGCAGAACTTATTGACTAGGAGTAGAGTGAGAAGTGATGGACACAAATTGAAAAGGTTTTAGTAAGAAACTGTTATTAACAAAAGCCTTTCTTGAAAGCAATTCAGTAGAGATTGATTGAAAAAGAGATTGGAATAGTTAATAGAGTCCAAACGCAGCTAGTTTACAGAACCAAGTAAATTCAAGAGTCACACACAGGGGTCAAGGGGTTTGGGACACATAGAACAATTGGTTGCAAACACAGAACCCATCAAGGTTTAGGACTGGTTCAGACATGCTCAGAAACAGCTGACACTGGCATAGTCACAAAACCAGGCATGAAGAACACAACCACATAGAGGGGTGATAGGGATTTAGGATCCATGGGATATAGTATGGTAAATATACAACAAGTAAGAGACAACTGGTAGGAAGTGATACTAATCTAAAGGGAAGGGGGAAGACATGATAACATGCTAGTAATGTGTTCTTAACTACAAGTTTCACAACAGAACCACAAATAGAAGCAAACCAGAAACAAGAAGAACTGAAACAATAAAAGAATCATGTTGTTGTTGGAACTTTAAATTGAAACTAGGACATACCAGTGAAGAGCAGAGTAAGCAGAATGAAAAGAACAAGAGAGCACAAATGGTTAGCCTTGGCTTGCATCCGGCTAGCAATAGCAAATAGCACAAGAGAGAGAGCAGAGATTTTTAAAGTATGAGAGATAGTTTTGAACCCCAGTGTTCGTGTCTGTGTTAGTGAAAGACTAGAGTGTTTATAGTTGAAAATAGGTAGTAAAATAAGGTAAGAATCATAGTAGCCTAATAATTGAGGTAACTCAGAATCAATCAATTAGAAAATCGAGGAAGTACTCCCTTAAGTTAAGGGAATTAATTCAAACGGTAAGAAATAGTAGAATATAAGGCTAGAAGAAGAAAATAAGTACAGGACTAATAAGGAAAGAATCAAAGCTCAGTAGGCATAAGGTAGCCAATTAAGACTAAGTTCAGAAAACTCCGATTAAGGAATGATTCAGTAAGAATAAAGTACTACAGCAAATAAGGTAATGGAATCAGTCAATTTAAACAAACGAGTAGAATTTTAGGGTTTTAAAAGAAAATCCTTCAATCAAACCATGAATTAAGGAAATCAGCATCAATCAAGAGGGAGTCATGATTCTATACTTCAACATATAAATAGAGAAGATCAAACAGACGTAGCAAACATGCAAGGCCAGCAATATCGACATAAAGAGGCAAGAGATGAACACTCAAGATGAAAACAATCACATAGAGGTGATATAGGTAGGTTAAAGACTCAGTAAAACCCATTCGAAGCATGGTAACCACATAAGCTTAACAAGAATCAAGTAGTCAGGCTAACACACAGAACCAAGACAAAGAAGATCTAAAAAAAATTAGGGCTTTTAACAGAGGCGAGTTGAAAAAGCAATAAGAACATAGAATCAGTCAAGATATGTAAGGAAAAGGTTTAAACATAAAGAAAAATCAGTTTGAACGAGTGCAGAAGAACTCTGAGAAACCCTAGCTTTAAAGAAAGTAAAATCGGCTTAAAGTTGATGACTTTGAAAAGAAGTTTGAGAATAGTGTAAAACATAGAAAGGAACATACTTAAGTCGTTAAAAATAGCACAGATCTAAGATTTAAGACAAAGTTAGGGTTTCAAAGGAAACCCAGGTAGAAACGGAAGAACCTGCTATGAACTTCAAAGATCGTAACAAATATGGTGTGATTTTGTCCAAATCACACCCGAGAAGCCATGAACAACAGAAACAGAAACCCTAGATCCAAATCGGCATGGCCCAGGGCCCTTGAAGGCCTCAAAGATGATGAGCAAGGCGATGGAGGAACCATTGGATGCTTGGGGTTGAAAGGTGGTCGTCGGAGATGGCCGAAGAAGAAGGCGGCGATTGAGGGGGATTAGGGTTAGGTTGAGAGAAGAGAGGATATGAGAGAGTTTGAGGGCGGCGGAATATCAGAAATGAGATAGTGTTAGTGGTCTTTAGGATTAAAAAAGAAAAAGGCTCGTTTGAACCGTTGATCTTGGAGATCAACGGTCAAGATTTGACCGGGTAGATGGATTCCGGGTTTGGGTAGGAGTTTATAGGGTCTGGGTCGGGTTAATTGGGTAGGAAATTGGGGCTAGGAGTGGGTTTAACTAGGCTAAAATTGAAAGCCAAATCTGGCTATGATTTAAATAGCCAATTTTCCCTATTTTAATTTAATAAATAATAAAATAGTTTCTGAAAATAATCTTTCTATACTAGAATGATTTAAAATATATAATTAACATTGTTAAAAATATATGGACCAATTCTACGGATATAAAATATAATTATACATTAAAATGGGATAATATTGCAATTATATGCAATTTAGCTCGCAAAATACCAAATGTAATTATAAAAATGCATAAAAATTATATTAATTACATTTTGGTATAAGTATAGAAATCAAATGAATAAATCATCATAACAATAGTTTGGGAAATAATTATTGGGGATTTTATGAATAAAAGGGGAGAAAATAAATCAATTTAAACTCTTAAAATTATGAAAAAAATTATAAAAACCTTGTGCATGCTTATATGTGCATATATATGCTATTTTGCATATTTTAAAAAATATATAGGAAAAAATTGGGTGTCAACAGCTGCCCCTCTTTATCCGGAAATGATGAAAGAGTTTTCGGGTAAAGAAATGATGGCCAATTTTGACCGGATGGGATGTCTTGAAAGACGGAGGCCGAACTCCGGTTTTTCGAGCTGCCTATATATCCCTGATCTTACAGGAATCAGGTCATATGTAGTTCCGGATCCATCGGCGGAGTATACCGATGAAGTCATTACAATAACAGACGCAGCATTTGGGGCTGGATGAATGAACGATCTTATGGAAGCGGTTATTTTTGAATATTGTCGGGAGAACTGGGGCGGGATCGCTCCTGCTGGGATAGCCGTTGTTCATCGGGTTACCTGCAAATAGAAACAATACAAGCGTATATGCTGCATAACTTTAAACATGATGCAAGTTCCCGTTGGACTATGAAAGTTGTCTTTGGACGGTTAAGGATGGCGTCCTTGGACCATGACGTCCTGGGCCATGAATTTCTTGATGAGAGATTCACAGGCCATGAAATGGTGTTCTCATGCCATGAAGATGGTGCCTCCGAACCATGACGCCTTTGAATAATGATATGCAAATTTGAGGGATCCTTCAGGCTTTGGCATAGTGTCTTCTGGCTATGAGGTTGATGCCTTTAAACTATGACGCCTTTGGATAGATTGGCAATATTTCAGCCCATGATATGCAATAGTATGATGTTAATAAGACAATGCTTAGTCTTGTGAAATGGAGGGCAGAGCTTAGCCCGATCGTAAGCAAACGAACAGTACTAAAAAGAGAGCAATACTTGTGCAAGGAGGGACAGTGTTTGGTTTCATGCAGACGGGGAGGCAAGGATTAGCCTCATGGAAATATGAAGGCAGGGATTAGCCTTATACAAATAGGGAGTCAAGGATTAGACTTATGCAAATGGGGGAGGCAGAGATTAGCCTCATGCAAATCGGGAAGGCAAGGATTAGCCTCATGCAAATATGGAGGTAGGGATTAGNTGGAAAACCCGACGGACTTGGATAAGGCTTATCTTAAAGGATCATTATGCGGACAACATAACTGATCCGGCAGGTTTGACCATGATGCATGCACAATTTTGACCAGAGAAGGTTTCTATGGGGTTTAGACAGGTACCCTCGAGCGGACAACTCGAGGGGAAGGCACGGAACCATCGACTGCACCGTTGATCGACTGGTTTTACCGCAAATAAGCCTTTCCGAATTTAAAGGTAGTAAATGGGAAGAGCACAACCACTCATTAAAGCGTTGCTATAGGATTTGTTACACACGAGTGGAATATGATGTGGAGCATGAGTTAAGCAGCAGAAATAACATGTAGTCAAGTATTTTCACGTAAAGAAAAATAAATACAACATTTAAACAATTAAAAGACGATTACAAAAAAGGAAACAAAACGACTAGACAGTTTTAAGAATAAAGAACAATAAATGCTTAAAAGAAAACAGACAGTCAAAATTAAAATAAGGGAAGAGGGTATGAGATAAAGCATGCTTGGACTAATTTGTAAGAGCAAGTTCATTATGGTAAGAGCCTAATTATCCCCAGCAGAGTCGCCATGCTGTCGGGCCCCCTTTTTCCCTTCCTTTTTGACGGGTAGAGAGTTCTGGGTTTCGACATTCACGGGGTGTAATGACTCATTTCCCTTTGGGAATTGGGTATTTGAAGAGTCGCCACCTAACGGATTATGGTGCGTTAGGGCACCTAGAGCGATTAACTCTTGGGTTGGTTTGCATTACCAGAGATTAGGGTAAGGGCTCAAAGTAACCTCGAGGGGAAGGTGTTAAGCACCCCTCTTGGTCCACAACTGCGGGTCCCGGCTGAACTTATATTCACAAATCAGACCATTACAAGTAAATAGTTGAATCAAATAGGTTGCAAGTAAATCACGTTAGAGTAACTCAAGTAGTAAGATAAAGTTTTGAACAAATTGTAAAACAAAGTTTTAAAGAAAGGATTTGGTAAAGAGGGGTCCTAGGTTGGTTATCCTATAGGATCACATCAGTACAATGCCCGGTAATCACTCCTTCGAAAGGGGCTACGCGTGGCACTAGCGCACCGATCATCATATCCATATCTACCCTTCCCATCCCCTTATTGGTCATGCAAAGCGAGTGTTTGGTCAACGATTCCTATTGCGTGCTGCTACCCGTCCCTTCTTAATGGTCCTGGAGGGAGTTAGGACCTCTGCCTATAGGTGGTTCTAGACGTACCCCTAAAGTTTTAAAAGGCAAAATTCTAACGCGATAGTCAAAAAAGCATATAGGACTTTCACACATAATGGGGGCAATTTAAAAGGCTCAGAGTTTCCTCCTCAATCAAACACATAAGCAGCACGACTCAAGCACAATTAAGGTCTTTTATTAGACAACGTCCTAAAGAAGGATATCTAAGTGAACATGCAGAAACAAACAAATCCCTTTTTAGGTTCAGAAATTGTACCCTAGCAGTTGCCTAAGGACTCCTTTTAAAGCCTTTTAGGATCAGAAAACATTAAGCGATAGAGACAGTTTCAGAGAATGCAATTTTGAAAATTCCCTAGAGGCTTGCCTATACGCAGGATACTGACATCTGTATTAATGCAGAAACAAACAGATTTTTGAAATAGGCTCCGTTAGTACTTATAGGCATGATATCTAATGAGATTGAGGCTATTTTGAAGAACTTGTTCCAGAAAGTGCTTAATACTTAATAAGACCAATTTAAAACGAACCAGGCGTGATCAAGTGACTTATTAGACTAAATCAGACAGACAGACATAATTGCGAGTAGAATTCCCTGTAGGCATGATATCTAGGTGTATTACTAATTTTAGTCGATTTGCTAATGTGGCAACATACAGAAGCACTCCTTATAACTATATCTGAATTAAGTCCTATAGGCATGATATCTATTATTAAACTGATTTTAAGACATGATTTCTTGGAAACTATATGCATGGTTTCTGAAACATGACAGAATGTAAAACCTTATAGACATGGTTTCTACTTGACGAGTAAACAAACTTAAAGGTGAAGTCCTATGGACATGATTTCTATTTGGCAAAGCACTCAGATTCAAAGAGTAAAGTCCTAAGAGCATGTTTTCTATTTAGAACAAACAGACTTGAAAAGAGCAGGATTTATGCCCGTATTACCCCAGCAAATATTATCTATCCACCCCTTTTCACTAAATACCCCAATATCTGTTTACAAATTATTCCAGACCAATGAATGAATTACATAAATGAAACAGAAATCATGAAGCTATTCTATAGGGAGCCTTCAATTAGGCTCAGGTTTCCCAAAGCCTCCAATGGTCTCATATGCCTCAGTTCCATAGACAAAATCATAGTCTAGGTGCATCAAAATTCCCTAAGGATCTCAAGGATCCCGTGCAGTGCTTACACCTAGACATAGCAACCAAGAATTGAACAGGTGCAGTGTGGAAAGTCCAGCCTCAGTATGCCAGAGTTCAGAGGGTTCTTAAAGGATCCCAAGGCTGTACACATACTAGAGGGGGCAGAACTTATTGACTAGGAGTAGAGTGAGAAGTGATGGACACAAATTGAAAAGGTTTTAGTAAGAAACTGTGATTAACAAAAGCCTTTCTTGAAAGCAATTCAGTAGAGATTGTTTGAAAAAGAGATTGGAATAGTTAACAGAGTCCAAACACAGCTAGTTTACAGAACCAAGTAAATTCAAGAGTCACACACAGGGGTCAAGGGGTTTGGGACACATAGAACAATTGGTTGCAAACACAGAACCCATCAAGGTCTAGGATTGGTTCAGACATGCTCAGAAACAGCTGACACTGGCATAGTCACAAAACCAGGCATGAAGAACACAACCACATAGAGGGGTGATAGGGATTCGGGATCCATGGGATATAGTATGGTAAATATACAACAAGTAAGAGACAACTGGTAGGACGTGCTCAGAAACACACATAAAGGGAATATACTAATCTAAGGGAAGGGGGGGAAGACATGATAACATGCTAGTAATGTGTTCTTAACTACAAGTTTCACAACAGAACCACAAATAGAAGCAAACCAGAAACAAGAAGAACTGAAACAATAAGAGAATCATGTTGTTGTTGGAACTTTGAATTGAAACTAGGACATACCAGTGAAGAGCAGAGTAAGCAGAATGAAAAGAACAAGAGAGCACAAATGGTTAACCTTGGCTTGCAGCCGGCTAGCAATAGCAAATAGCACAAGAGAGAGAGCAGAGATTTTTAAAGTATGAGAGATAGTTTTGAACCCCAGTGTTCGTGTCTGTGTTAGTGAAAGACTAGAGTATTTATAGTTGAAAATAGGTAGTAAAATAAGGTAAGAATCATAGTAGCCTAATAATTGAGGAACTCAGAATCAATCAATTAGAAAATCGAGAAAGTACTCCCTTAAGTTAAGGGAATTAATTCCAACGATAAGAAACACTAGAATATAAGGCAAGAAGAAGAAAATCAGTATAGGACTAATAAGGAAAGAATCAAAGCTCAGTAAGCATAGGGTATCCAACTAAGACTAAGTTCAGAAAACTCCGATTAAGGAATGATTCAGTAAAAATAAAGTGCTACAGCAAATAAGGTAATGGAATCAGTCAATTTAAACAAACGAGTAGAATTTTAGGGTTTTAAAAGAAAGTCTTTCAATCAAACCATCAATTAAGGAAATCAGCATCAATCAAGAGGGAGTCATGATTCTATACTTCAATATATAAATAGAGAAGATCAAACAGACGTAGCAAACATGCAAGGCCAACAATATCGACAGAAAGAGGCAAGAGATGAACACTCAAGATGAATACAATCACATAGAGGTGATATAGGTAGGTTAAAGACTCAGTAAAACCCATTCGAAGCATGGTAACCACAGAAGCTTAACAAGAATCAAGTAGTCAGGCTAACGCACAGAACCAAGACAAAGAAGATCTAAAAAAAATTAGGGCTTTTAACAGAGGCGAGTTGAAAAGGCAGTAAGAACATAGAATCAGTCAAGATATGCAAGGAAAAGGTTTAAACATAAAGAAGAATCAGTTTGAACGAGTGGAGAAGAACTCTAAGAAACCCTAACTTTAAAGAAAGTAAAAACGGCTTAAAGTTGATGATTTTCAAAAGAAGTTTGAGAATAGTGTAAAACATAGAAAGGAACATACTTAAATCGTTAAAAATAGCACAGATCTAAGAGATTCAAACAAAGTTAGGGTTTCAAAGGAAACCTAGATAGAAACGGAAGAACTTGTTATGAACTTCAAAGATCGTAACAAAATGGTGTGATTTTGTCCAAAATCACACCAGAAGAGCCATGAACAACAGAAATAGAAACCCTAGATCCAAATCGGTATGGCCCAGGGCCCTTGAAAGCCTCAGAGATGATGAGCAAGGCGATGGAGGAACCATTAGAGGCTTGGGGTTGAAAGGTGGTCGCCGGAGATGAAGGCGGTGATTGAAGGGGATTAGGGTTAGGTTTAGAGAAGAGAGGATATGAGAGAGTTTGAGGGTGGCGGAATCTCAGAAATGAGATAGGGTTAGTGGTCCTTAGGATTAAAAAGGAAAGGGCTCGTTTGGACCGTTGATCTGGGAGATCAACGGTCAGGATTAGACCGGGTAGATGGATTCCGGGTTTGGGTAGGAGTTTATAGGGTCTGGGTTGGGTTAATTGGGGAGGAAATTGGGGCGAGGAGTGGGTTTAACTAGGCTAAAATTGAAAGCCAAATCTGGCTATGATTTAAATAGCCAAATTTCCCTATTTTAATTTAATAAATAATAAAATAGTTTCTGAAAATAATCTTTCTATACCAGAATGATTAAAAATATATAATTAACATTTTTAAAAATATATGGACTAATTTTACGCATATAAAATATAATTATACATTAAAATGGGATAATATTGCAATTATATGCAATTTAGATCGCAAAATACCAAATGTAATTATGAAAATGCATAAAAATTATATTAATTACATTTTGGTATAAGTATAGAAATCAAATGAATAAATCATCATAACAATAGTTTGGAAAATAATTATTGGGGATTTTATGAATAAAAGGGGAGAAAATAAATCAATTTAAACTCTTAAAATTATGGAAAAAATTATAATAACCTTGTGCATGCTTATATATGCATGTATATGCTATTTTGCATATTTTAAAAAATATATAGGGAAAAATTGGGTATCAATAGGTATATCTAAGAAGAAGGACGTGGGAGCAGTAATGGTCGCCCAAGGACCCAAAACTCCATTCGTATATCAAACCTCCCCACTTGCATATCAAGCATCTCCACCCACCTATCAACCCTCACCTCCACCCACATATCAACCGTCACCTCCACCTACATATGAACCCTCATCCCCCAGATATTCCCAACCAACCACTGCCTATCACACCTATAATTCCCAACCATCTCATTTTCAGTCACCTCTAACTCGTCAAAACTACCCAAGACCATAACCTAATTTTGACCGCAGACCACCCAAATAATACACTGCCATTGCTGAACCCATCGACCAGCTATATGAAAGGTTGAAGGCTGCTGGCTACGTCACTCCCATCCCTGCTGTGGCCACGGAGAACTCATCACAATGGATTAACCCAAATAAGACTTGTGCATACCATTCGGGCATGAAAGGGCACACCATCGACGAGTGCCGCACACTGAAGGACAAAATTCAGACTTTGATTGACAACAAGATCATCCAGGCGAAGGAGGATACGCCTAATGTCCGCAATAACCCCCTCCCAGATCACAGGGGTGAAGGCGTCAATGTGATAGATATGGATGAAGAATGGGATCCGGAGGGATCAATCGGACTTATCAAAGAGGGTGACGACCCCGAGAAACCCGTAGTCACACTCAATCCCATTATAGTGCAGATACAGCCGCCAGTGGAGGTCGAGGTAACAGCATCAGTCCCATTTGAAGTTGAGGTAGCACCCCCTGCAGTTGCACCTATTCCATTTGAGGTGAAAGTAGCCACACCATTTACAGTGACAGTATCAACCACACCGCCTTTAAGCACCAAGGCTGTACCATGGGATTATGTGGCTGAAGCTAGAAGAAAAGGAAAAACCAAAATGGGAGAATCTGGTGCCGCACAAGGGATGACTAGGACTGGGACAGTCCAGTAAACAGGCCTTTAACAGACCTCCCGTTATTGAAACAGGTCCAGATGACCTCTGGAGGAAAGTACAAGCAAGGGAGTATTCAGTCATCGATCATCTGAACAAGACTCCTACTCAAATATCTATCCTGTCACCGCTACAGAATTCAGAAACACAGGAACGCTCTGATGAAAGTATTGGACAAAGCATATGTGCCCAATAACATCACAAGCGGAGAAATGGCTAACATGGTAGGAAAGGTACTGGAAAGTCAGAAAATCACTTTCCACGAGGACGAGTTGCCACCTGAGGGTTTGAGTCACACTAAGGCACTGCATATCACAGTGAAATGCGAAGACTACTTCATTGCCAGGGTCCTGATCGATGGAGGATCCAGTCTCAATATTTGCCCATTGACAACACTGAAGAGGCTGGGCAAAGGCCTATACGAGATACGAGAAGGGACCATGAACGTGAAGGCATTTGATGGGTCTCAGAGAGCTACCATTGGGGAAATTAATCTCTATCTGCAGATGGGGCCTACGTGGTTTGATGTCAAGTTTCAGGTGCTGGACATATCTGCATCCTACAATCTATTGTTGGGACGACCATGGATACACGCCGCTGGGGCTGTGGCATCAACTTTGCATCAGGCAGTGAAGTTTGAGTGGAACCATCAAGAGGTGATTATCCATGGAGATGGGAGCAACCTCATTTACACCCGTCAGACTATTCCGATGGTAGAGAATAGGAGAAAGCTAGGCGGAGAAACTTATCATCATATCAGTGGGTCAATGCAATCGACAAAGATAAGTGGTGGGATAGCAAGATAGCAAGCATGATGAACTGGAGAGGATATGATCCTGGCAAAGGTCTTGGCAAAAATATTCAGGGCATTTCCAAGCCAATACAACCGAAGCGTCATGGGACTACTTTTGGACTAGGATACCGATACACTTGGCAAGAGTACAGAAGTTGGTCACCACCATGGCGTGGTCCGTACTATCCATTGGAGCAGCCTATACCGCACTTGAGTCAGACCTTCCAACAGGCCGACATCATATGGGGATCAGAGGAGGAAGAAGCACTGGCAGCCTTAAGGAACCTGTTCTTAGAAGATTAGGACATGGACTGTTGTGTAATTTTTGAGGAGGAGGAGGAGGAAGGCCCTACCATCCGGGTTGTGGAGAAAGGATCATTCCTCAAGAATTGGACTGTCAGACCATCCAGGGCCTGACGAGACCCAGGGTAGCAAGGCTGAACAACATTGTTTTGTTTGTTTTCTAAGAAAAATGATTTCCCTTTTTGGCATTTTGTTTTAAATAATATTTCCAACGTTCCGAAAACGTTGTTTAAATTATTGAAAATCGCTCTTATGCTTCAACGAATCAATATTTATTATTACCATTTTTCTCTCATATCTTTATCTATACAGCATTACCATTTCCTGTCTCGATGAACCAACAACTGTGACATGTAATGAGACGACGCAACAAAAGGATAGTGATTCAGAAGAAGAAGATGTGATACCCGAGGAAATTGATAGAGAAGTAGAAGACTTTGAGAACAAGCCTAAGTCCAATCTGGATGAAAAAAAAATAATCAACTTGGGAGATTCTGAAACTGTCAAGGAAACCCGCATCAGCATCCACTTGTCGCCATCAGAAAAAGAAGAGTACACACAGCTCTTGAAAGGGTATGAGGACATCATTGCATGGTCATACGATGATATTACCGGGTTAAGTACATCCATTGTGGCTCACAAGTTGCCCACAAACCCAACGTGTCCACCAGTGAAGCAGAAACTCCGAAAATTCAAGCCTGACATGAGTCTGAAAATCAAGGAGAAGGTTACTAAGCAAATCAAGGCCAAGGTCCTCAGGGTGGTTGAATACCCAACTTGGCTAGCCAACATCGTGCCGGTTCCAAAGAAGGATGGGAAGGTCAGGGTCTGTGTTGATTATTGGGATCTCAATAGGGCCAGCCCAAAGGATGATTTCCCACTTCCAGTCGTTTGTGGATTGTTTTGCCAGTTACCATCGGATCTGGATGGACGAAGAGGACGCTGAGAAAATGGCTTTCATTACACCATGGGGAGTATACTGTTATAAGATGATGTCATTTAGTCTAAAGAATGTTGGGGCCACCTATATGAGGGCTATGACTACTATTTTTCATGACATAATACATAAGGAGATCGAGGTATATGTGGATGACGTCATCATCAAATCCAAGAAAGACACAGATCATATAGCCGATTTGAGGAAGTTTTTCGACAGACTGCGGAAATACAGCCTGAAACTAAACCCCACAAAATGTGCATTCGGGGTTCCTGCCGGAAAGTTACTTGGGTTCATTGTCAGCCACCGAGGGATAGAATTGGATCCGTCAATTGTCAAAGCCATCCAGGAGCTGCCACCGCCGAGGAGTAAGAAAGATGTAATGAGTTTTCTAGGACGGCTAAACTACATCAGCCGGTTCATAGCCCAGTCCACAGTTATATGTGAGTTGATTTTCAAGATGTTGAAGAAAGATGCTGCAACTAGTTGGATCGAAGTTTGTCAAAAGGCTTTCGACAAGATCAAGGAGTACTTATCAACACCACCAGTCTTGATCCCGCCAAAACCCGGTAGACCCTTGCTACTCTACCTTGCAGTGCTAGATGGAGCCTTCGGCTGTGTTCTGGGGCAGCACGACGAGACATGGAGAAAGGAACACGCTATCTATTACCTTAGTAAAAAGTTCACTCCATATGAAGCGCGGTACCCTCTATTGGAACGTACCTGCTGCGCTCTGACCTGGATAGCTCAGAAGCTCAGGCATTACTTCTGTGCCTACACAACATACCTCATATCAAGGATGGATCCCTTGAAATATATCTTTCATAAACCCATGCCCACTGGCAAGCTGGCTAAGTGGCAAATCCTCTTGAGCGAGTTCGACATTGTTTACGTGACTCAGAAAGCAGTCAAGGGACAGGCACTGGCAGATCATCTTGCTGAGAACCCTGTGGAAGGAGAATACGAACCCCTGAAAACGTATTTTCCCGATGAAGAGGTGCTATTCATAGGAGAAGATATTGCTGAGTCCTACGATGGTTGGAGAATGTTCATTGACGGAGCGGCAAATTTCAAGGGAGTCAGCATTGGAGCCATCTTGGTCTCGGAAACTGGCCAACATTATCCGGCATCTGCTAAACTCAGATTTCCCTGCACCAACAACATGGCAGAGTATAAAGCATGCATATTAGGGCTCAACATGGCCATCGACATGAATATTCAGGAGCTGCTGGTAATCGGTGATTTAGATTTGCTTGTGACCAGGTACAATGAGAATGGGCCACCAAGAATTCCAAGATATTTCCATATCTGCACCATGTGCAGGAATTGAGAAAGAGGTTCACGAAGATAGAGTTTCGGCATGTTCCTAGGATTTAGAACGAGTTTGCCGATGCATTGGCCACTTTGTCATCCATGATACAACATCCTGACAAGAACTTCATCGACCCTATCCTAGTAAGGATCCATAGTCAACCGGCGTATTGTGCCCATGTTGAAGAAGAAACAGATGGGAAGCCTTGGTTTCACGATATCAAAGAATATTTGGCAAAAGGAGAATATTCGGAGCATGCAAATCATACTCAGAAATGTACGCTTCGGAGGTTGTCCAACAATTTCTTCCATAGTGGAGGAACCTTGTACAGAAGAACTCCTGATTTGGGATTGCTAAGGTGTGTCGACGCAAAAGAAGCTTCTAAGCTACTTGAGGAGATACATGCTAGGACCTGCGGTCCGCATATGAATGGCTTCATCTTAGCCAAAAAGATACTTAGGGCCGGTTATTTCTGATGACCATGGAGACAGATTGCGTCCAGTATGTCTGAAAATGCTACCAATGTCAAGTACATGCCGATATGATAAAAGTGCCGCCAAATAAGTTCAATGCAACAAGCTCACCTTGGCCGTTCGCCGCTTGGGGAATGGATATCATTGGTCCAATCGAGCCCACCGCCTCACATGGGCATCGGTTCATCTTGGTAGCTATTGATTACTTCACCAAATGGGTCGAAGCAGCATCTTACCAGGCAGTAACTAAGAAGGTCATAGCAGATTTTGTTCGCGACCGGATTGTTTACCGTTTCGGGGTTCCAGAATCAATCATCACTGACAATGCCTCCAATCTCAATAGTGATCTGATGAAGACCATGTGTGAGACTTTCAAAATCAAGCACAAGAATTCCACAGCCTATAGACCTCAGATGAACGGAGCTGTAGAAGCCGCTAACAAGAATATCAAGAAGATATTGAGAAAGGTGGTAGAAAATCACAAACAATGGCATGAGAAGCTGCCATTCGCTTTATTGGGATACCGTACCACAGTCCGCACATCAACTGGGGCAACCCCCTACTTACTGGTTTATGGTACCGAAGTTGTTATTCCTGCTGAAGTGGAGATTCCTTCTTTGAGAATCATACAAGAAGCTGAGCTCAGCGACACAGAATGGATAAGGAGCCGTTATGAGCAGCTAGCCCTCATAGATGGAAAAAGGTGAATGCAGTGTATCATGGGCAACTCTATCAGAACAGAATATCCAGAGCCTTCAACAAAAGAGTCAAGCAGAGACAGTTCACACCGGGGCAGCTGGTGTTGAAGAAGATCTTTCTGCATCAGGATGAAGCCAAAGGGAAATTCTCTCCCAACTGGCAAGGCCCTTACATGGTTCACAGAGTATTGATAGGAGGAGCCCTCATACTTGCTGATGTTTTAAGCCTCAATACCACACAAGAGGGGGGGGTGTGATTTGTGTGGTACCCAATTTTCGCTTAACTACTCTATAGAAGAACCTGGTTCTTCTAGGTGTTCCAATTACTGCTGTTTGCGGAATAACAGATACTGAAAATAAAGAACACAGAGATTTTTACGTGGAAAACACGGTGAAAAAACCACGACCTACTACTCAGTAGGATTTTTCCAAACTTCCACTAAAATCACTGAGCCAAAACAACATTTGCAAAACTCTTGTAAACCTAAGGATTAACACTAATCCCGTTGTAGCACTTTGTAGCACACAGCCTCAATTGTTGCGACAACTTCAAGTTAGCTATAACTTAAACACTCTAGGTACCTAAAACAATTGCTTCTATGAAAGCTGAAAGGTACAATTTTAAATCACCTACTACAATTGAACTAGAATAAAAGATAAACACAATGTAACTGGTTCTTCTATCTCGTTCAAGTAGCTTCAGGAGTGCACACTTAAATCACACATAAATTGCTTGCAAAATCGCCTTCCTCTTTTGCTCTCAATTTAGTTTAACTTCTGCGTATGTGCAATACCTGTAAAAGAGAACAATAATTGTCATTTAATAGGTTAGTGATCAAAGTTTGATTAGGACTCAATTGCTGCTCTTCTATCGTAGAAGAGTTCATGATGTTCTCAAACTCTAACACTATCTTCATCCTGGATTGTGTTCTCTTCATATAAGGAGACTTTCTCCCCTTATCTAATATGCAACCTTTTCGATTAGATCAGGAGATATTGCTGCTTGATCAGTAGTCCTTATCTCCTTCACGTGCATCTCACATGTATAGATTGATCATGACTGTGCTTCACAAGATGGACCTGGTCCATGACTGAGTTCTTTTGTCAATCTTCGAAACATCACCTATTCTTGGGCCAACAGTAGAAAATGCACTGACTTTGTCAGTCGGTCTACAATAACCCAAATTGAATCATGCTTACGATATGTGCGAGGTAGACCTACTACAAAATCCATATTAATCATCTCCCATTTCCACTGTGGTATTTCTATATCTTAAGCTAGGCCACCAGCCTCTGATGCTCGTCTTTGACTTGCTGGTTTTTCAATCATTTAGCCACATGATATGCTACTTGCTTCTTCATGCCTTTCCACCAATACAACTCTTTCAAGTCCAGATACATTTTGGTAGCACCTGGGTGGATAGAGTACCTCGAGTTGTGAGCTTCTTCCATTATGGCCTTTCTCAGACCATCTACATCAGACACATATAATCGATCATTCAAATTTCAAGCTCAAAACTCCATCACTTCCTAGAGTGAACAGAAATGATTTCTTTGTTTCTGACCCCTCTTTTAACTTCACTAAGTACGGATCTTCGTCTTGCTTAGCCTTAACATGCGCAACAAGGGAGGATTTCGCTAAGGCAGAAGCAATTATACCTCCTTCTTTAGTCTCATCCAATCTAATTCCATCATTTGCCAGTTTTTCAATTTCTCTACCCAAAGTTCGCCTTTGTACTGCAAGATGTTCCAAGACACCCATTGACTTCCTACTAAGTGCATCTGCTACCACATTAGCTTTGCCGGGGTTATAAAGGATATTGATGTCATAATCCTTCAATAGCTCAAGCCACCTTCTCTGTCTCAAATTTAATTCTTTCTGTTTGAAAATGTACTGGAGGCTTTTATGATCTGTAAACACTTCAAAATGCTCGCCATAAAGGTAGTGTCGCCATATCTTTGACGCAAACACCACTACTGCAAGCTCCAAGTCGTGTGTGGGGTAGTTCTTCTCATGATTCTTTAACTGCCTGGAAGCATAAGCAATAACTTTTCCATCTTGAATAAGAACACAACCAAGACCCACTCTGGAGGCATCACAATACACTATAAACCCACCCGAACCTGTCGACAAGGTTAACACAGGTGCAGTGGTCAACCTCTTCTTTAACACTTAAAAACTCTGATCACAAGCGTCTGACCACTAGAACTTAACTGCTTTCTGAGTCAACTTAGTTAATGTAGCTACAAGTGAGGAAAATCCCTCTACAAACCTTCTATAGTAGCCAGCTAACCCCAAGAAACTCCTGATTTCGGTTGGCGTTGTCGGCCTAGGCCAGTTCTTGACTGCTTCTGTCTTCTTAGGTTCTACTTTTATGCCTTCACTAGATACCACCTGGCCTAAGAATGCCACTGACTGCAACCAGAACTCACATTTTGAAAACTTGGCATAAAGCTCATTCTCTTTCAAGGACTGCAAGGCTATTCTGAGGTGTTCTGCATGATCTTCCTTGCTCTTAGAGTATACCAAAATATCGTCTATAAACATGACAATAAAGGTATCAAGGAATGACTTGAAAATTCTGTTCATGAGGTCCATGAATGAAGCTGGAGCATTTGTCAACCCGAAGGACATTACTAGAAATTCATAGTGCCCGTAGCGAGTTCTAAGGGATGTTTTAGATATATCCTCTTCTCTGATTCTCAACTGGTGGTACCCCGACCTCAAGTCATTTTTTGAAAAGTACTTTGCACCCTGAAGTTGATCAAATAAATCATCAATTCTTGGCAGTGGGTACTTGTTCTTAATGGTAACCTTATTCAACTGCCGATAGTCGACGCACATTCTGAGAGAACCATCTTTCTTCTTGACAAACAGGATCGGGGCACCCCACGGTGAAACATTCGGCCCGATGAATCCCTTTTCAAGAAGGTCTTTCAACTGTTCTCTCAACTTATTAAGTTCTGCCGGAGCCATCCTATAAGGAGGTATAGAAATGGGCTGAGTGCCTGGAATGAGATCAATGCCAAAGTCTATGATTCTTTCAGGAGGAAGTCCGGGAAGGTCATCTGGGAAAACTTCTGAAAATTCTATAACAACTGGCATAGACGGAAGAGCTGGTGGTTCTGATTTTGGATTAATGATGTGAGCCAAACAGGCGAGACACCCTTTAATGATCACTCGTTCTGCCTTAAGGTAAGAAATAAACTTACCTACAAGCGATGCTCAACTACCTTTCCACTCTAAGACTTCTTCATTTGGAAATTGGAACCTGACTAACTTGGCACGACAATCTAACATGGCATAGCAGGAAGACAACCAATCCATACCCATGATCACATCGAAATCCACCATTTCTAACTCTATGAGATCGGCCTCGATGCTGCGACCTTGTATTGAAACTATACAACCTCTATAGACTCTTGTGACTCTCACTGACTCACCAACTAGAGTAGATACTAGGAATGGCTCACTAAGTTGTTTCGGTTCTAGCCCGAGGTTAATTACAAAGTATGGAGTCACATATGAAAACGTTGAACCTGGATCCATTATGGCATAAGCATTATGTGAGCAGACTAGAAGTATACCTGCAATAACTTCTGCAGATGCCTCTGCACTCTGACGATCAAGTGCAGCAAACAAACAGGGTTGTCCCCCTCCTTGAGTAACTTGATCTGTACCTCTGCCTGCCCCATGCCCGGTCTGATTATGAGAACCACGAGCCTGAGGTGGTGCAGCTACAGTAGCTAAGGAACTAGAAGGACGAGTTGATCCACCACTGAAATTATGTCACAACCTTGGGCAGTTGTCCTTTATATGACCAATGTCTCCACAATGATAGCAACTATGAAACCCGAGCTTGCACTGACCTGAATGTTGCCGCTTACATGTTCCACAAAGACCTTGTTGGTGTGAATGTTGCTCAGCATGACTCCGGCTATGTGAGGATGATGTCCTAAAATTCTGATTCTGGCGAGACTGGTTTCCATAACTCTGAGTATGTCTGAAGGAAGACGCACCACCTGACTGATGACTGGACGAGCTGGTGCTAATGACTCCTTATTAGAGGAATCCTTTTCACCTCCGCTGGATGTACCATTAAACCTGCCCGTTGTCCGGGCTTTCTTGTTATGCTCTTTTTCTTCTCTCCTTTGTTTTTTGTCTTTTTCTAAGTGCTTGGCGAATCCCACAACAGAGGAGAAGGCTGACATCCCTACCACTGCAGCTGATGTCGTATCCTTAATGTGGTAAGCCAAACCGCCAACAAACCTGCGAATCTTTGCTTTTTCTGTCTTAACCATGCGAGGAGCATGCTTAGCTAACCTTATGAATTCCATGTAGTACTCTTGCACACTTTTATTCCCTTGCTTGAGCTATTCGAACTCTGTAGCCTTAGCTTCCCTATCCTCTCCCAGGATAAAGTTAGCCATAAAGACCTCTTCAAATTCTTCCCAAGTAGGCGGACCATCATCTTCATCTCTTTCCTTTTCCCACATCTCAAACCAAGCGCCAGCCACATCTCTAAGCTGGTAAGCAGCTAGCTCCACAACTTCATCATCAAATGCCTTCATCGCTTGGAGGGCTTTCTTGACGCCCTCCAGCCACAACATTGGATCTTCATCAACTATTAAACCATGGAATACTAGAGGACTCAACTTCAAAATTTCATTCACTCTTGAGGACTCAGAATTGTTCTATCTATTTGATTGAGGTGGAATCTCATCTCTTCTCTCGTTCTGGTTGGACATGAAGGCTTTAAACATCTCCATAGTATTGTTGACTGCATTAAACATCTGACTCACCTCTGGAGATATAGCTATCTGAGCCGGAGCTGCTGTTGGGGGCGGCACTGGATCCTGAGGTATTGGATCATCATGCTCCACCCCTTCTTCATGTTCAACCCGGGATACTTGGATCCCCTTTGTGAATTTACCCATCCTTTCTGAGTTGAAGCCTTCTTAGTTCTACCTTGAGCCACAATGGTAACAATAGTTTCTTGAGCAGCATCCTGAGTGTCGATGTCAGAGTTGCGAGTACGAGCCATTTCTGCGAGTTTTGGAGAAAAGAATACATTAGCTAATTTCTTAGAGGTAGGCTCTACTGCACGATCTAAAGTATGAAAAAATGAGACTTTTCCTAAATGCTTGTAGCATCCTAAATGAGACTCTACTAACACGGCTTCATAGACCCCTAGGACTCTATAAACTTGAGGCTCTGATACCAAGTTTGTCACGACCCATTTTTTGAATAAGCCGGGACCGACACCCGATCACTAAACATGACCGAGTGAACCATCTACACTTATCAGATTTATTATAACTTCAAACTTTATATGCCAAAAGGCAATACTGTAACCAAATACTTTTAATTAATATCTAAAATAAACCAACTCCAAAACTTTATTTGTAGTAACCAATGAAATACTGCTAAGTTAATATAAAAAACATCTGAATCTTAACCCACCGACTGTGTCTATGAAGCCTCTACTGATAAACTGATGCACTGCTCAGGACATGAGATTTCCTGGCCAGTTCTCTAAGTAAACAAAGAAATAGCTAAGTAAAGATGACTCTATGGAATACTCCACGAACAAAAGCGGAGCTCACCAATAGCACTGGAAGAGAAGGAAGTCCTAACCCGTAGCCTGCTCGCCTGCAAAACCGGTTCCTACATTGCACCGCAGATCAACGTAGGTTCCCAAAAGAGAACGTCAGTACCATCCATTGTACTCAGTGAGTCTCAACGACATGGGACGAAACTTTAATAACATATACATTACGAGTAAAGATTCTAAATGCATGTAAAACATAAAGCATATAAGAACAATTCTAAAATAATTGCATAATAACAGTTTATGAATATTCTAAAAGAAATTCTTTTCTTTTTCTTTCTTATAAAAAATACTTCACTTTATACTTTGGGAGTTCCAACTATCCTGACCTACTTTTGTCTTAGTCACCGTGTGATCGGCACGAGTTCGATCCCAACCTGATCGAATAGGCCCAATCCATGAGGTGCCACTCGCTTCATGGTTTTCAACGCTCATGTATCATACCTTAGCCTAGCTAAGTAAATTCTCAGCAACGAGACCCTCTGCTCGTGTGCTCCCTACTTTGGCACAAGTAGCTTCAGGAAGTCAATGCCTTGGTAGAACCCTAGGCCTGGACGATGATCCCTTCTCAGAATAAAGGATACTCCCAAAAAAAATTTTCTTTCTAAAACTTCTTCTTGTGACTTTTTAGTCTAAATCTTTTATACATACTCATACTAGTATCCTTAAATGTAAGGCATGGCATAAGAATAAAATAAACATTCAAAAGTATTTATAAAGATTCTTGCTCCTTCATGAATTTTCAACATGAAAATGGCATATAAGAATAACACAAAAATCTGAAAATCTATGCACATATATCAAAATAATCATCTAAACTTTAGCTAGAAAATAATTCTAAGCTAATAGGTTCTTACTCACTCCAATTAAGTATATATTAACTCTTTTATGCAATTTATCATATACCTTGTATGCATGCTTTTGTGAGTTAAACCACTTTAGTAAAGGGTTATATCAACTCACCTCAAAACTTCTCGAGCCAATACGTAGGCCCCAGTCCAATTGACACCAGTCAAACAATCGATTCTACAACAACCTGTGCATTTTAATTAATTATAAAGTTTCTTACCTAAACATGAAATTTACTGTTGATACAGAGAAAGAAGGGAACTAACTATTTAATTCTTACCTATTACCACTGTAGGTTAATTAACAATAGGAAATTTTATATACCTGAGTTCAAGAATTAGTGGTTTGTAAAGAACCCTACGATTTTCTTTTCGTTTCCTGCGTTTGCTGGGTAAACAGAACATCATTCTGTTTTGTGCGTATAACTCTGTCGCCTTCTTTCTTTGGACCTTTTCACGTCCAGTTAGGCTTTAAGGCCTTAAGGCTTCCTTTTTCTTTTCAACAGCCCTTTATGGGCTTTAGTCCATTTTTCTTTTTTCTTTTTAACTTAACTAATAATTAATGATACCCACCTTTAATAATTAAAATTATTAATATTTCCCTAATTGTATATTCAATTATTTATAAAAATAGAAAAGTAACTCAAAAATCAATTACAGGGGTTTAATCCATAATAGAAGTATAATTTAAGATTAAAAAAATTTAAATTTTATATTTAGCGTATTTTGAAACTTTTATAAATTTGAGGAGTGTTAGAGTTGTGACCCAATCCTAGTGTGGGTACTTAATGGGTGTTTGATTTAGGGCTTGTTTGTGATTGGGTTAGTGATATTTAGCCTAGTTCTTGCTTGATTTCAAGAATTAATGGTTGCAAACATTAATTCTTGCCTAAATGACTTAGTTTCTACTTGAGAAAGAGAGACTAAGTCTAGGAAAACCTGAATAACAAGGAATTGGGGTGAACTCAAGAAATTGATAGCCCCAATTAAAGAGTTGAATCTAGATACAGTAAGACCTTTCTTGAGCATTTGTCACTTGCTTTGTGCAATACCTATTTGGACTTGAGAAAGCAAAATTGGGCAAAATCACTCTAACTACCGAGAGGTATTGAGTGGGTAATCGTGTGTGATTGCTACATTACAACCCCGACCAATCAAACTTTTCCTAGAATTTACAATCAGTTAGGTAACCGCCTAGGTAGAATTCACGACCCTAGTTCTTTTATAAACTTGAAAAATAACAACACCAAAAATATCGTTCTCTTAGCTTTTCATTTGTAAACCTTAGCATATCATTAGAAGTAGAAAGAAACAACCAAATATGTGGAAGTACAATCTTGGGTACGTCATACACCAGACTAGGTATATACCTAATCCCACATAAAGCTCTCTGTTAAATTCGACCCCGACTCGTGTTAGGTATTTATAATTGCATCGACCGCCTCACAATCCCAATTAGTGGTGTGAGTTTGGGCCACATCAATTTTTGGCACCGTTGCCGGGGAGCGAAAAATGGATTTAGCTATATATTTGGTTTTGTGTGTGATTTGTCTTCTTTTCCTTTCGAGTTACTAATCTTTTCGTGAAAATAATTGTAGGTGATACAATAGCTCTTAACAACAATGATCCTCTTGGAAACGTGCCATTGGGGGATGACGTGGACGATGACCAAGTTGATGAGGTTCCTCTTGAGCCTCAAGGAAATAGACGAGGCTGCCCACCTCAAGACAACGTTCCCCTCCTCCCCCACCTCCTCCAAGAGCGGTGGCACACCGGGTGTTGCCAAATGAAGGATACACGAGTGACATAGTCCCTCCCCGCATTAGGGCAGGAAACTTTCACATCACAAATGTCATGTGTTGATACCCAATTCCCTATATATTTTAAACATGCAAAATACCTTCAAAATAGCATATACATGCATATATAAGCATGACCAAGTTTTATTTATTTTTTCCATAATTTTAAGGGTTTTAAATTGATTTATTTTTTCCCTTTTTATCCATAAAAACCCTAATAATTATTTCCAAAATTATTATTTTGATAATTCATCTAATGGATTTCTATATTTATGCCAAAATATATCTAAGATAATTTTTACATATTTTTTCAAGTACATTTAGTACTTTTAAAGCTAAATTGCACATAAGTGCAATATTAGCCCTTTTCAGATTTAATTATATTGTATATGCATAAAGTTGGATCCCGTATTTTTAAATTGCTAATTATGTATTATAAATAATTTTAGCATTTTAAATTATTTTTTCAGAAATTATCTACTATTTTTATAAATTAAATGGGAAAAAATGGCTATTTAACTGATAGCCAAAATTGGCTTTCAATTTTAGCCTAATTCAAACGGACCCCCAACCTAATTAAAAAACCGACTGGACCCAAGCCCAAACCCAAGCCATACGCGACCCACCTACCCCGTTCAATCTCGACCATTAATCATTCAGATCAACGGTCCCCATTCCCCCTTCCTAAATTAAACCCTAAAGACTACCCCCACCTCATCTCTCATTTCCCCATCTCATTCTCTCTCAACCGGTCTCCTATCTCTCTCTCTCTCTCTATCTCTGGTTCTCTCTAGAACCTTCTCCTCTCCCCTCCTCTCCGATGAACCTCATCCACCTTCTCCGGTCGTCACTTGCCTGAATCCATGGTGGCCTCGCCACCTACCAGCCTTATGGCTCCCTCTTGAATGCGTGTCATAGTTTTGAGGCCTTCAAGTGAACCAGAGGTGGTTCACTCGCCTCCCATGGTTTCTTATGCCATTTTTGGGCCATCCATGGTCGTTCGAGTAAGATCTATGACTTTTCCAGCTAAAACCAGTAACTTTTCAAAGTATTCTCATCTTCTCAAGGTTTTCTGAAACCCTAGCTCTTGAGATTTTTCACTTTTCTTTAGATCTGTCTTAGATCTAGGTGTATCCATGAGTTTTTTAATCGATTTTTCTTCATCTTTACTATTTTCGAAACCCTAAAGTCACTATTGTTCGATTCCTCTCAGATCTTTCTAGATCTGAGATGATTCAAGTATTATCAAGCCTTTTCCTATAAAATCTCCTATTTTTTTTAACTGTCTATTTCGATTTTAATCATTCTTTTCTAAAACTAGGGTTTTCTTGGAGTTCTTTTACGCATGTTCTAACTGATTTCATTATGATTAAACCCTTTCCCTTGTTTGTTTTGATCGATTTTGTGCTCTTACTGCTTTTAACTTGACTCTGTTAGAAGCCCTTTCTTTTAAGATTCTCTTTACTTTGTTTCTGTAATTTTTTCTTACTTTGACTCTGTAACGCACCTTAAATCGTTAGGTGGCTACTCTTCAAAAATGCAAACCCCTTTCGCAAAAGGAAAGAGTTGTCCCATACAAAAATGTCATAAACCTGATTCTCTCTGCGAGGAAAGGAAAAAGGGCGCGTGACAGCATGGCGACTCTGCTGGGGACCTTTAGGCTTTTACCATTTCATACCGTTTTTGTGAATTTGTTCCCTTCCTATGTGAAATTATTTGTTTAATTCCTTTAAGCGTTTAATTTCTTTTTCAAAAGCAAAAACTGACATATCTTCCTTGTTTCTTTCCTTTAACTGCTGCTTTAAATTATGAAACTACAGTAGTTATCGCTTTCTTAACGTGCAAATACATGTCAACATGCTTTTAATTTTTTTGCATAATCATGCTCAACATCATACTCCACTCGTGCCAAATAAACACTATGGCAACGCTTGATGAGTTGTTGCTCCCTTCCTATATCGTTAACCCCCTAAATTCGGAAAGGCTTATTTGCGGTATAACTAGTCGATCAGCGGTGCAGTCGACAGTTCCGTGCCTTCCCCCTTGAGTTGTTCGCTCAAGGGTACCAGTCTAAAATCCCATAGAAACCTTACTCTGTTTAAATTGTGCATGCATCATGGTCAAACCTAGCCGGGTCAGTTATGTTGTCCACATAATGATCCTTTAAGATAGCCTTGTCCAGAGTCCACTGGGTTTCCCTAAACCCAAACGGACATCATCACGTTCTGTGCATTTATTTGGAGAACTAAATGCTTCATGCTAATTGTTGATGTTAAATAGTCGAGTCTGGTGGGGGTAAGGGCCTAACCTTGTTTGCCTTGCAAAAATATGAGGCACGAAGTCCCCAGATTCGGCATGGTCACCAATATCCACCCAAGATTGTTAAGTTGGTGGGAAGATTTACATTTTAGTGACAAAACCCTCGTCACAAAATATCTGGGTAATCTACCATCCCTCCTGGAGATCCAGCCTAACAACATGATAATAGAAGCTGCTACCTTATTTTGGGATTGTGAAAGGGTCGTGTTTCGCTTTGGGGACATAGAAGTGACACCTTTGCTAGAGGAGATAGGAGGACTGGCCGGTCTAGTGTGGGAAACCCCGGGTTTGCTAATGCCTGAGAACCGCACAGGCAAGGGTTTCTTAAAAATGATGGGTTTGAAGAAGAACGCAGAATTGGTATGCCAAAAGGAATCGTACATCCCTTTTGACTACCTGTATGAAAGGTACGATCACAGCAAATCATACCGTACCTACGATGGCGAGTTTTCCATCACATCCTTGGGACATATCCATCGTAGGGTTTTCATCTTCATGTTTTGCTTCCTGGGTCTGATTGTGTTTCCAATGAAGAAAGGGACAATCCAAACTAGGCTGGCTATGGTAACCAAGACCCTCATGGAGGGGATTGGTGGACAGACATTCACCATTGTACCCATGATCATTGCAGACATATACCGAGCCTTAGAGAAGTGTCAACGAGGAGCAAAACACTTCGAAGGCTGCAATCTACTACTTCAACTTTGGCTCATGGAGCATCTCCAAAAGGGCGAATACCGGCAAGAAATTCAGCGAAGGGACTGGGATGATCACATCGCTTTCCACCACCCAAAGCAAATGAATTACATCTCCGACATGTTCGCTCAGCCTGAGAATGCCAAGGAATGGGTTGAGCTCTTTGATAATCTGACTGAAGAACAAGTTTAATAGATGTTCGAGTGGTTTCCGACAGAGGAGTTCATCGCCCGATCCAGAGATGCACCTTTCCTGATACTAATTGGTCTAAGAGGAACATACCCTTATGTCCCTCTTCGAGTTATGAGGCAAGCAGGTAGGAAGCAAGTCATACCTAGGGTCGATAAGATGAGCCATTTTCGAGCTGAATTCCAAAATGACGATAGTCCCCACAAGTGCCAAGCCCAACACATGTGGCACTGCAAGATCACAATGGGGAAAGACACCATCGAGCCAGACAGATATCATGCCGGTTGTACCCCTTTCTATTCGGGTTGTTTGGAAGACAATTTGGATGGTCTGAGCCAGCCAGGGTTTGTTCGAGGTCACAGAATTATAGATGAAAAGGCCGAGGCGCAAGTCAAGTACAATCAGCTGCACAAAAGGATCCGTGAATTCGAGAGCGAACATCGCGAGATACAAGAATCCAACCAGAAGCTGATCGAGGAATGGAAAGACATGGCTATCAGTGCCAACAAAAGGCTAGGGTACTTGGAGTGAGGCATAGTAGAACTGGAGGGAATGTTTCTCAAGAGGGTTGAAGACTGTCAAAGGGCTGAAAGGACCGAAGGTGGACATCTAGCCAGAGCATACCTGTTGCTGGGACTTCGTGAACTGGGGAAGCTGTTCGATAGAGCCAAGGATGCCGAATCTGGGGAAGGTCCTTCTGGGACCAAATAGATAGGAATTTACTTTTTTTGCCTTATGAATGTAATAAGGCAAATGGCCATTAGTGACTTTTATTTCTTGCTTATTTAGTGTCGTTTTGGGATATGCCTATTTTTTATCAATAAAATGAGGCATTTAGCATTAAAAGTTCTCCAAGTCTATTTGTCTCTAGGCCTACCTCGGGCACAAAGAGGTTCCCAAATTAGGACACGCTTTACATTCCTGCACTATGTGTTTAAATATTGCAATACTTTTTATAATCCTCACTGACTTGATTACCTTTTGTTTTTATTGTTTTCTTTCTTTTTATTATTCCCCTCCCCAAAGGTTAGTTCGTGCACTCTGGCATCATCATCCTATCCAGGGGCCCTCCACCCACTCCTCCTCCTAGTCCCATTAAAGGCAAAGGCAAGAATAAAATGGAAGATTTGAATAACATCAGGAAGGAGAACACAACTGAACGGGTAGAGGCCACTGATGGCCATGGTATTCGGGTTTCTAACGAGAATGTGTCACAACTTGAACAGAAACTGTTGAAGTTCCAGGAAGAGCTCGATCAGGTTTGGAATCTAGCAAACATGTCATTTTCCCTCAGCACCCCAGTTACCAACTTCCCCAACACTCAAAACCCTACACCTCCTCAAAATATCCCAAAACAACAGAATCATCCCGCTGCTCCACCAAAGAACCAATGTAACACCTGCCATACCCCAAACAACACTCCACTACTCATCCCAGAACATCAGAACTCCGCAAACGACCATTTCCACGCCTGTCACACCTCCCTTTTTACACACCTACCCCGAAGGATAATGTATAAGGGAGTTTTTCCATTTAAAGTGACATTATTCGAAATGGGATTATTTATTTTATTTTTAGAGTCGCCACTTGGGAAAGGATTGGCTTTTGGTGTCCCAAGTCACCGATTTAAGTTAAATCCCAAATCGAGGAAAATTTCGACTTCCCAATTGGAGTCTGCGAACCAGAAATTCTGAATAAGGAATTCTGTTGACCCGAGGGAAGGTGTTAGGCACCCCCGGATCCCGTGGTTCTAGCACGGTCGCTTAAATTATCATAAATGGCTAAAATCTAATTTTTGGTACATGCTCCAACCTGTAGTGCAATTTAAAGATTATTTACCGCTTTTAGTTATTTTTTACGAAAGTGAACGCCGTTTAAGAGCGTGTTTCTGGATCACGTCACATGAAATACACCAGGATCCTCAACACCTCTTATTCAACGTTTTGGGATTTAGATTTGGGTTGCATGAAATGCACTCCCGAATTTAGGAAAATAATATTATTAAAAGCGCGCCTAGAGTGGCTAGCGTCTTATTAACTTTGCGGGGAGCCATGAAAATTCGCTAAATGGCATGTCCCGAATTTCTAAAATATTTTAATAAAGTATTTAATGAGGGCCCCGCAGTTTATGCATTTTGTTTGGCGAGGCTCATCTCATTTTATTATTTTAAGGCCAGCTCAAAGCAAACTACAGTTTTCTATTTATTCTTTGTCTCTAATAATAAAGGAGAAGTCCTAACTAATTAATATTGTTTAGGAACTATTGTATTTAGGGTCTATGAGTTCATGCAAATTCAAACTTCAACCAGCTTGGGCCTTGAACACATCCCGTCAAAAGAATTAAAGTCCAAGTAGCATAAGGTTGGCCAGTCCCAGGCCTGGATTTAGGTCCAAACGGAAATATATTTAAGACAAAAGCTGGGCCGTCTGTGATAACACTAGCCCAAATTGTCCGGAAACGGATCGTCAAACCCTGACTGTTAAACCACACTAAGCCTCAATTCCATTTGAACAAACATCTCTGAGATCGTTTTAGGTTATTCAAAACGTATTCAACAATTTGTAATCAAGGAAAAGCAAAATTCTCCTTTCAATTTAATGAAACATTGAGCACTAGAAGTCCAGTTTAAGACTCAGATTGTTTTACTTAATTAGCTATTG
>NW_017675619.1:57439-58262 GCF_001879085.1 Nicotiana attenuata
AGAAAAAGCTCCACGATTTTTATGCCAGGAGATCCTCGGTTTTGTTCCGGGATTTGGAAAAGAAAAAGCTCCACGGTTTTTGTGCCGGGAGATCCTCGGTTTTTGTTCCGGGATTTGGAAAGCAAAAAGCTCCACGGTTTTTGTGCCGGGAGATCCTCGGTTTTTGTTCCGGGATTTGGGAAAGCACTCCCTAGTTCATGCAGTATGAACTAATGACTTTCCAACACAGGGTCTCACTCCCTAGTTGATGCCAGCATAACCTGATGACTTTCCAACATAGGTTCCCACTCCCTAGATGATGCCAGCATAACCTGATGTCTTTTCAACATAGGGTCACACTCCCTAGTTGATGCCAGCATAGCCTGATGACTTTTAGACATTGGTTTACCACTCCCTAGTTCATGCAACCATAACCTGATGACTTTCCAACATACGGTCACTACTCCCTAGGTTATGCAAGCATAAATTGTTGACTTTCCAACATAGGGTCCTACTCCCTAGTTCAGGCCAACCTAACCTAATGACTTTCCAACACATGGTCTCGCTCCCTAGTTGATGCAAGCATAACCTGATGACTTTCCAACATAAAGCCCTACTCCCTAGTTGATGCTAGCATAACCTGATGACTTTTCAACATAGAGTTCCACTCCCCAATTGATGCCAGCATAACCTGATGACTTTTCAACATAGGGTTCCACTCGCTAGTTAATGCCAGCATAACCTGAAGACTTTTCAACATTGGGTTCCACTCCATAGTTGATGCCAACATAACGTGATGACTTTCAAACATAGGGTCCCACTCCCTAGTTCATGCCAGCATAAC